>NW_017307807.1:144734-148818 GCF_000935625.1 Nanorana parkeri
CAGAGAGCCGTGACAGGATCGAGAGGTGAGGGAACCCGGTATGTGTTCGCTCACCTCCCGATCTACTGAGCCGACCTGTGACAGTCTCATTGTCACAGGTCGGCTTAGAACTATGAGGTGAGTGGAAATCACTCATCTCATAGTTCTCCTTTAACAGCTAATAAAAAGATCAGTGTTACTTTGTCCTGCATGGGTAAAGCACAGGTTCTCCCTAAAATTATTCTTCCCAATTATAGTGTTGTATAAATACTGCGTTATTAACCAGTTGTAAAAAATGGATATGCCTCACATGCCCCAAAAAAGTAATCAAAGTACACAGCCTATATGTAATGCATCCTGTCCTTCTGCACTGCTGCCACTCCTACCCTCACACTTGCCAGTGTTTTTCAAAATCATAGCTGGGAGTTTCTGTGTAAACACAGCAGCTGTAGAAGCTGCTGCTGTCAAAAACAAACTGTGCTGATAAACACTGTTCAGGTGCCACATAGAGAAATACAAAGTAACGGTCTACTCTGATTCATTCATCTGCAGATCAAAAAGGTAGGCTTTAATCTGCCTATTTAAACCCTTTTTTATCCCTAAGTTTACCTTAATCAGTCTTTTTTTCTTCCCCCTTCTCTCCTTATTTCCAGCTGCTTTTTTGTTTCTCCTTATTTTTCTAATCATCAATATTTAAAATGTTTAATTTTTAATTATTTTTATTAGTGTTGCATTTAAAAACAGCACGACAATGAAAGAAAAAAAGTATTTTTTTCATTTGTAAATACCTTTGCAATGCTTTGTACCAGAATCATAATTTTAGTGTCATAAATGGGATACATTATAGAATAAGATTTAAACGTTCTATCTATACTGTATTATATACTAACACTGATCAAATTAGAAATGTTTTTTTTGTTTTTGTTTATTGCATGCCAATATCACCTACAGAAAGATATATATGTTTTACTACATGCAGGTTAAGCACTAAAAACAGTAAAAATCCCTCACCACACTGAAACAGGGTTCCCAAAGGGGAGAGGTATTGGATGTTGTTGGTGTCCCACTCTTGTATACAAGCAGAGGAAAATGAGCTGTGGAAATAATGAAAAAACAAGAGAAGTGTACAATAAACTTGTATATTATCTAAGTGTCACCAGAGGGCAGAAAAGAGGGGTAATGTATGCACTCACAAAAGACCGGTAAATGCCAGCAAAGATATCAGCTGTGGGGGTCCCATAAAAAACATCACTGGTGAAGTGGAAAAATCTTCGATTTCACTGGGACAGTTATCAGTTCAGGAAGTAGGTGGAAACATAACTGTAAATTTAAAATGTGAAACAGAGAAGATTTTAACAAATGTAAAAGCATAAAATGCACTCACAGCAGTGGTGGGTATAGATGGCCTTAACCCATGGAAGATACATTGGTTGTCCTTAATGGGAACAGTAAACTCAGCACTTCTCCTCAGTCCCAGGAGTTGGTGGAGCAGGTGGTACTGTATATCAGCAATGTTGGTGAGATGTGCTGGGGGAGCAGCACTACTGATATGCTGGGTGGACAACCGCAATCAGTGTACTGCAGAGTGGAATCAGTCAGCATTCTGCAGAGTCGTCAGTGGCGCGGCTCCCCAGAGCTGTGAGGAATTGCAGGTGTTCCCTTCCAGGTTCGGATAATCATGGCAATGTGTTTCAAGGTTGTCTGCCTTTTTATCAAGCCTCTTGAAAAAGCCCCCCTGGCATAAGCTGGCCATACACCTTACAACCATCGCATGACTTTCGTTGTGCGATGGTTGTAAGGTAATTAAAATCTCGTACGATCTGCCCATCTTGGACAGGCAGATTGTGCTTGCGATGATTCCCAAGCAGAGTGGGCAGTGTGTGCTTGCGCACACCGGCCCGTTTGGCCTTTGTCTTCCGAGCACGCCACTAACCCTCCGAAAATCGTACGATTTTCGGCAGGTTTTCAAGCGTGCTCGGAAGACAAAAGATGTGCGACCGTACAGTAGAAACAGTCGCACGTCTTCCATACACCTGCCGATTATCGTACAATTGCGGGATCACCCGCGATTATCGTACAATAATCGCCAGGTGTATGGGCACCTTTAAGGACAACCAGTGTATCTTCCATGGTTCAATGCCATCTATATATTACCACTGTTATGAGTGCATTTTATAATTTTATTTTTGATAAAATCTTTTTACTCTTTTATCACGCTCCTGGTTTTTGCTTCTCTGTTTGACATTTTAAATTTAAAGTGATGTTTACACTTACCTCCTGAGCTGATGATTATCCCATTAAAATCGAAGATTTGTACACTTCACCAGTGATGTTTTATGTGGGTCCCCTGCAACTGATATCTATTCTGACATTTACTGGTCTTTTGTGAGTGCATACATTTATCCCTTTTTTCTGTCCTCTGGTGACACTTAGAGAAAGCACAAGGTTGTTGCGCTCTTCTTTTGTTTTTTCATTTGTTATCTTAAAGTGGACTTTTACCCAGGGCCATGGGACAGATTTACTCTCTCTGCTGCCCCAAGGCCAGGTTCCTCTATGCACCCCCCTCTACGCCTCCCCCCCCTCCCCCAATTGAGAATGGCAACCAGATGGCGGGGGCGGCAGGGTTAGTTTACATTTTTTTTTTTAGAATTTTTTATCTTATTATTTTTTACTTTTTTTTGAATTATTTTAGCTTATTTTTTTACTTTTTTTATTTTTGTTAGTTTTTTTATCTTATTAATTTTTACTTTTTTATTACCTTTTTTTTAGTTATAATTTTTTTCTCATTTGTTTCTTCATTTTTATTTTATTCTTTTTTTATCAAATTTTTTTTGTTTTATATTTTTTTCACTTAACATTATTGCTATCACACAGGAGCTAACAAGCCCCTTTGTGATTAGCATTTAGAGGTGACAGGTTCTCGTTATTTAACCTGTCACCTCCTCCTATGCAGGAGTTCTAGCACAGCACTGGGCTGGAACTCCTGTGACAGCTGAGAGGGGAAGTGCAGCTCTCACTGTTTACACAGAGCAGAGCGGAGAACGGATGTTCTCCACCCTCCTCCCCGCTTTCCATGCTGAAGAGAGGATCTCCAGCCAGTGGGGAAGGATGGACCTGCAGGCTGCATACAAGTGATCTTGACATTGCACTACAGCTCCATCTACTGCTCAAAAGACATAATTACAGACAGTAATTCAATCAGTATGCTGTTGCATTTTAATGCTGTACATTATTTTGCACACTTGTATCGCAGAGCCAATGCTCTAATGTTTAGTAGGATAACACCTGCCTGTGCTTCAGTAATTGGGCCTTTTCTAGCTACTGACCAACTGCCCTGCCACTGTACAGTTGTTTTTACACATATCTGCCTGTGTCTTATTTCTTTTAAATTTGGACCTGTTATCAATTCTGAAAAACTATCAAGTCAAGCTATCAAGTAGTTATTAGTAGAAAAACCATCACGTTATTTAGCTTGATAGCTGACAAAACATCTGCAAGCTGACACTCCAATTTGTGTCGGAAAAAGACCTTTATTTGGGCCTGTTCTCACTGCTTCAACACTGCCCTGCCACTGTACAATTTTCATCCAATGGACTTTCTCAAGGGGAGGAGACAGAGCTGAGCTCATACAATTTATGTTTTTACAGCGCTGAAAAACTCTTTTAAATGAAAGTGTTCAGATTTTGATGAATAAACTATCATCTAGCAGTTTTACACTATGTGCCATCTTGGTTTTCTATTTTGAGCGGATAAGAGAGATTTGGGAGAGACATCGGGCAGACTCATCATTTCCAGCTATTGGTGATTCAGTGGTGAGGGAGACATCGGACACCAGAGAATTTTGCAGAGCGTTTGAAGACCACTGGGTGGTCAGAATTATCTGGTGAGTGTGCTAGTGTTTGTGCACCTGGAGGTGGATCACTGGTGATTAACCCTTTCGCTGCCAAGGGCGTATGGCATACGGACCTACAAAAGTGTTTCCAGCTGGCCAGCTCAGTATGCCATACGGACCTGGCATTTACAGTTCTACTAATAGCTGTCATCAGTGGCTCACAAGCAAGCCGCTGATGACTGCTATTATCAAAAACACTGGGCGCCCCCCCCC
>NW_017307807.1:148847-153333 GCF_000935625.1 Nanorana parkeri
ATCTTTTAGATTTAGTCAAAAAATATTTTTTTTTGTGCACGGATACTGATTTTGGTGTGTTTTAACAATTGAATTGTGTATTTTTATCAGTTTAATATTAATTTGAGAAACATTTGCGCAATTATAGCAGGGCCTACAAATTTAGTATCACCATCTTTTTATTCTACCGTGCCTGCGCTTTCAGAAAATATATGGTTTGGGGGGTCTTTTACAAACGCTAGCAACGCAGCAGCTGAAAATCAAATCAATAGGAAAAAATTGCAGAAAATTCAAAAATGGCTTGGCCAGCTGATTTGAAAAATGTTCCGGAGGGCTTGGCAGCGAAAGGGTTAAAGGAGACCTATGGGGTTAAGGCTTTTCCCCATAGTTCTCCTTAGCGTGACGGGAGGACACAAACTAGCGTCCTCCCGTCACCCTAGGCTCAGTACACCGCGAGCTGCTGCTCGCGGTATATTGAGACGCCGCAGTATAGGCTGGCGGATTGGAGCGGGGAGGGGGGAATCCAGCCCCTCCCCCGTCACGGCAGAGAGCCGTGACAGGATCGAGAGGTGAGCGAACGCCGGTATGTGCTTGCTCACTTCTCGATCTACTAAGCCGACCTGTGACAGTCTCATTGTCACAGGTCTGCTAGAACTATGAGGTGAGTGGAAATCACTCATCTCATAGTTCTCCTTTTAATTGACGAGGAATTGAAGCAAAGAAGTCACGAGTGATTGTGGAACTTGATATGCAATGATTATTTGACTCCCTGATGTAAAGAAAGTGAACACAAGGATTTCATCACATTTATTTTTGATCATATCAATTTTGGGAATCTTTTTATATTGACTATATATAAGTTGGAATGAACATGTTGTATAATTGTCACTAAGTATATGCACTTAGAGTTTTAGAATATTAGAGATAGCGCAGTGTCTTTTGTTTAACATATAGAGGTGTAAACCGAGCCCATCCATGACAAGGTAAATTGCCTTGTCTTGTGTTCAGGCTGCACTGGAATAGTGATGGGCTCAGGCGTGTTCGCAGCTCCACGTGCCGAGCCCGCCAGGAAGCTGACAGCGCGCGGCGCCAATCACATGCACTGAGACATTTCCCGATCTCTGCAGCTGCGGACCGGAAACATGTCTCAGAACCTATCAATATTTTACATAATCACTTATCAAGTTATTATCCAGACATTCTAAACTGATTATAATGGTAGGGTCCTGGGCGTAAATCAACGTGACGTGTTTCATGGACTAAATTATTCACTTCTTCAGGAATTGTATAATCTGTGTATATGTGCCCGTGTCTGTGCCAAAACAAGCCAAGTGTTGCAAGAGAAGACCCCCAAGGAGAGATGATAGGGGATAAAGATGAAAAAGGGGGGCCCAGAAAGCAGCCAAGATGTCATGCAAGTCAAGAGAATCTTTGATCTAATAAGGGTGTAACAGGGAATTGAGATGCTTTACATTAAACACCTGACATATTGGGGGGAATTTATCAAAACTGGAGAAGACAAAATCTTGAGAAAATTTGTACTGCAACCAATCGGCTTCTCTATCTCATTTTGAAATCTTACCTGAGCAAACTGAAGAGAGATGCTGATTGGTTGCCATGGGCAACTGCTCCAGATTCTCTCTGCTCCAGTTTTGATAAATGCCCCCCATTATGTAACATCTACTAGTATCTACACAGATGTATTGCTCTCATCATAGTGATTACTGCGCCACCTAACTGATCTAATGTTATAAGAATCTCTTTATATGTAATGGAATTATTACTGTATGCCACTAAAGGTTATGGATGTTTGCCACAACTTGCACCTCTATGCTGTGGGGTTAGTAATCGGTATCTAGAGATATGCAAATTGCTTCTACTCACTGTGATGTGAGTATGGATGTGGCATGTACAGCGACACAGATGTAGATTGATGGTTTGTTGCTTGGGCTCTATAAACCTGAATATGTGGTATACATTCAAAAGAGACCCTCCTCCCACCAGAAGAAATACAAGGCAGGAAAACGCCCCTGGGGGCACCGAACAAACATTCTGCACGGATCCCCTGCTGATTGGGACTGACAGGCACATGTATGAAAAGGGCCTTACAGTGGAATCTTATAGATGAATTATACCTTATGATGAACTGCTATGTTTAAATATAAAAACTGAAGGACGTTAGAATTTGGATGGTAACACATCAAAGAAATTAAACACAACAAATTGCCACACACTACAAAAAGGTCAAGTCATTAGTAGAGAAGACAGAGCATCTATTGTGTGATATTATTAAACAAGTATATAACAGTGTACAATACATCTTTCAGGGATGCAGACCAAAGCAGGAGTGAAAGGTAGTACATAACTGATTATCACTGATGCCGCATTGGACAGAAAGAGTGAAAAGAGGAGCAGCTGAACAGCAGTGAAATCATAACAGGTACTTTATGGAACAGTAAATTGAAAACTCTTAATGTGTGGATACTGAGTTTCAAAGACCCAAATGCAAACTAGTGTCTGTTCACTCCATAGGTTAAAGGAGAACTATGGGGTTGGGGCTTTTCCCCATAGTTCTGCTAAGGGTAACGGGAGGACACAAACTAGCGTCCTCCCGTCACCCTAAGCTCAGTATACCGCGAGCTACAGTTTGCGGTATACTGAGACGCCGCAGCTGAAACGGATCCCAACAATTATGTCTGGATCCACCCAGCTGTGTGAGTGACAGCTGGCTCTCCCTGTAACCAATCAGCTTCTCTCTTCAGTTTCCCCCATTAGTATAGTTCTCCTTTAATGCAAGTTAGGACTTTATGTGAACTGAAAAAGTAAGTTAAGGATTATCCAAATAAGAGGAAGCATTTCTCATGGATGGATTCGGACTGCAAGCTACCCTATGGAAGTGTAGTAATGAGCATCCACACCCTTTTGTAATAAAAGAGTAAATAAAGCAAAAAAAATACAAGTGAGCAGTATTGTTATCATCAGCAAGAGTATCTAGTATCCTAATTCAGTTGAGGTAAAGGGGGCTTTCAGTCAACAGAGCTACATAGGAAGGCATGAGTTCTCAGAGTTGCGTGAAAGGCAGATCATTTGTGGGCTGCAGTATAAAGGAAACATTGCCCCAGTCATATTTAGAAATTTAAATGAAAAGGTCAAATAGGGCTTAGCAATGCGTGTTAAGGCTTTAAAACCAGACTAACAACAGATGCTGAAATATAAGAAGTTGCAAACCGCAACAGAATCTGACTAACATGGCTTGAGAATGGGTCCCTCGTAGTAACAGGGCTAGGAGTAAACAGGTGGGTACTCTTCAATTCAATGTCGTCTGGAGGGTCTGTAATTGAATGTGACTGGGGGCTTAAGAGCTTCAGACACCAGGAGCAAGATCTTTGGGAGGCAAAGAGATTGTGGCAGAAAATGGTGAGGATGGTCAATCCCCAGCTTGAGATGTGGATGTCTCAAGAGGTATTTCAAAGCTGATCTCCTAGAAACATTTGTGCAGGTCTGTAAGTGATGAAATGTGAAATTGGTGGTATTGATAAACAATAAACAGCTTAAAGGGGAAGCCCCAGTTGTAATTAACATTGTGGGCTTGCAGAATTTTGTAGATATGGTTTCAGGCTTCTCTGTCTACGATATGTGGTTGCTGCAATGTTTACAAACAGCTGCACACTTTGGTTTGGAAAGCGAGATCCTGTTTTTCCCAGGCTGTCTGCAACAAATGCTCCTTTGTATGGTAAAAATGGCTTACATCCAGCAGGGGACCTTCAGGTTGTCTGCATGTCAAGGTCCTGTGAATATGGTCGAACTCTAAACGTTCCAGTGGTAAATTTGGGGCCAGCTCCTGAAAAAATGCAGTAATGTTACCTTGCACATCAGTCACGGATTCCAGCAGGTCCTTACATTTTCATGATAGTCTCTTTTTTCTGCATCCTCCGGCTTTTTTTTTAGGAGCTCTAGTTCGTTCTAGGTCTTTCACTTCCTCCTTGTGTCCGTCCAACACTGCTGTAGCATCATCTGTACGATTCTTGAGGGAGAATTTCTCATACTAACGTCATCAAGAACTTACAGGAAGCTAATCTCCAGTCGCACAAAAGAGCAAAATTTGTGTATAGGCCTCTCAATTACAGGATCTGCAGAAGTGACAAGTGCAGATGGATATTGACCAAGGCTATCATCTAGTGAGACCAAGTCTTTAGAAAAGACCATCATTGTCTGGTTGGCTGTGGAGGGGTTCAGGCGCCATATTGGGAAAGAGGTTGGTTGAGGCTTTGTGTGCTGGCTTCTGTCTGGATTTTGTTTTGGACATCTGGTGCATATCCAGCATGTGCAGCAGGGTAACAGCTCTCTGATGGTGTGGGTTGAGCCCCCATTATGGTGAAACCAAGCAGGATATTCTAGGTTAAACGGCCAGGTGGTGCGGAGCAGACTCACCATGCGTCCATACTAGTCTACTGCATGCATGAGTGTGTGTCGCCCCCCCCCCCCCCCCCGCTGACATATATAAGTG
>NW_017307807.1:153655-199323 GCF_000935625.1 Nanorana parkeri
CCCCCCCCCCCCCCATGTACAATGTAATTTGAAAAATCGTTTTCAAACTTTTTTTTAAATCTTTAATTAGATAAAATCCCTTATTATCCTTAAGGTTTAGGCAGTTTGTATGATTGGGTGACAACTGTCTCCCAATTGTGCTCTGGTGTTATCTTTCTCTCACATGCACCCTTGGTGTAGACTACATGCTATCACACATGTAGCACGAAGCAGCAGATACCAAGGGCTGGAACACTTCTTTTAGCACCTAGCTCCTCATCTATGCTCACACTGCCAAGAGAAGTGATCTACCGGCTGACAGTATCAGCATAGTATCCCAGGGATCTCAAGTCTCCCTGATGTTCAGGGAGTCTCCCTCTATTGATAGCGGCTCCCTGACGTCCGCGAGAGAGGCATTTGCTCCCTGAAAGGTTTACTCTGAGTAAACCTTTCTGGTAAAATATCAGTGGGTAAAGTTTCAGAGTGAGGCTTGCCTCCTGGAGGAAGGTCATGTGATCTCTAGAGTAGCCTCAGAAGGAGGCTTGGCTCCTGGAGGAAGGTCATGTGATCTCTAGAGTAGCCTCAGAACGAGGCTTGCCTCCTGGAGGAAGGTCATGTGATCTCTAGAGTAGCCTTATATGTCCTGGTTGTCTAGTTATAGAGAACATTTATTTCATTTGCTGCCCATAGCAACTAGTCAACTGTGTATTAGGGACTTTACTCCTCAGCGTTTTTTTAAAAAGGTCTTGGGCTGTCTAATAAATCGTGACCTTTACACTGACAGATACTTGAACATCAATTCACAAATCTGATGTACTGTATATATAAATATATAATATTATTGTATTATTGGTATATGGATTTTATTTTACTGTATGTATGTATATATATTATTATCATTATTATTTCTTTTATATTCTGACGATGGCCGCTGTAAAAAACAAAACAAAAAAAACCTAAAGGGCACCTCCCTGAAATAAGGTTTTGCAGGTTTGGATGTCTAGTAGCCACAGTGACATCATCACACAGGTAGCAGCATGGGACACATTTTTAGTTAAGTACTTGGTTTCTACACTTACCTGAACCTCACAATGCATATTGCTTTCTCCCTAAACAATATTAAACACTAGACAATATTAAAGCACAAAAACTTACCTTTAATTAATGATATATATATTATAGTACACTATGGGGAAATGATCAACACTGGAGCAGACAGAATCTGGAGCAGCTGTGCATGGTAACCAATCAGCTTCTCTCTTCAGTTTGTTCTGTTCAGCTTTGAAAATGAAAGAAAGAAGCTGATTGGATGCCCTGCACAGCTGCACCAGATTTTGTCTGCGGCCATTTTGATAAATTCCCGTTATGTTTTTGAAAGTTTGTCTTCTTTTTTAAGCAATACCATACATTTTAATTTTATATTCAGTCAATATTATATTAAGGATTGAGAAACTTCACCCACGTTTTCTTTTATCATGGTATACTACAAACCATTCAGCATTTTTCTCTAGGTACCCAGCTGTGTTCTTTAGCAACCTAGAAACGCCCCTGGCCTGAGCGTTACATCATGGCATCGTGAATCCACTGAAGTGATTGCAGTGCTTTGCAGGCCCAATGGCAAAAAAACAATAAATGCACATTCATTTTTTTAATGTGTGTTCATTTTTTCTTTTTAAAAGCTAGATTATATGTCAGCTAGTTGGGTTTCATCCGCATAAGTGGAAAGCGTCCGGATGGGTATCCCTACATCTCGGTAGGACACCTCTTCACCTCCCTGACATCAGAAAGACTCTGTTTCCACGCAGAAAAGGTGAGTCAACCTGTCGCACCATAAACAAGGCTGACGTCACCAGCCTGGCAACAGAGGCGCGCCCAGCGTGGACGTCACTTCCGCCGGGACCGAACGCGACAACCGAACTGTGTTAACGTTGAGATGGTGAATAATCGCCTTTTTGAGACTGAAGGAGCGCTGGAGACCGAGAGCCCTCGGTGAGCTGGCGGTGGGACTGTGAGGGGTGACCGTACGGGGCTAGGGTGAAGGAAAAGACAGCTGGAGGGGGCGGGGCGGGTGCTCTCCCAGCTGTCACTTCTGTGTATGGAATGTGCTATGTGTCACTGCCTGGCCTCCTATGTGTTTTTTTTCCCCCCCAGTGCCGCTTATACATACTGCTGTATGTCATTCCCCTTAAGGGCTATGATATTAATTTCAAGAATCAGCTAACAGACGAAATAGGGTGTGCTTATTTATTACGGTTTACGAAGCTGTCTGGAGCAGAATGTTCCGACTGTGACATTGTCAGGCTTTATTGTGCCATGTAAATGTAAAACTGTCTGGGGAAAATGATCAGCTAACAGTTTTGGTGTAAAGACGTTAGTCTGTCCTTCCAATGTGTGAAAGGCAAGCCTATCTCCGGAAGAGCTAAATCTCCCTTTGCAGGGGGGGCTACCCCTGCACTGTAAGGCCTGGTTCACACCTGACCGTTTTGTAGCGCGTCCTACGCTCGATGAACGCTCTACAAAACGGTCAAAAAAATAAATAGCACTGTAGTCAATGGCCTCGTTCCCACCTGTCCGTATTTCCGCCCGTCCCAAACGCACTACAAAACGGCCCACGCATGAAAAGGTCCCGGAACGTTTTTTGCTGTGTATTGGTCCGTTTTGTAGGGCGTTTTCCATTAGTATACTGCCAAGTAGCCTTTGGAATCGCGCGATGGTCGCGTGGCTTTTTTACCGTGAATCGCGGTAAAAAAAACGCGTGACGGTCGCGCATATTACAATACGCATAGGTGTGAATGGGGCCTTAGGGTTAATTGATCCCTGTTAGGGGGACTGTTACTTACCTGATTTCCCCCCCCCCCTGCTTCCTCAGCAATTGGTGACCTCTTTACCATAAGCTCTGGCTTGTGAACTGTCCCTCAGTGTCTGCACATATATTGCTGGGCTGTGAGCCCTGCATTAGGTGTGATGATGTCAGAGAGGCCTCTAACCACCTGAGGGGGAAGAGGCTGCAGGAATTGGGTCCTGTACACAATACCCCTAGACATAAATGAGCAGTTAACCTTTGCAGTGCTGGGTAACCCCACTGGAGGGGGAGATAGGCTTTCAGTTCAATTCACACCAGATCCGTTTTTCAACAGATGCCAATGAAAGGTAACCCCAAAAATAATGAATGGGGATCAGTTCACACCGCTCAGTTATGTTGCGCTGGAAAAATATAATGGAACATGTACTACTTTTTTTTTTTCAACGGAATGCAACGCAGCAGTTGATTTTTCAGTGCCCTTGCTTTAGAATCTGTTGAAAAACTGATCGCAATGCAACTAATTGCAAGGTACATAAGTTCATAAGTCAATAGACCCTTTGTTGACTTATGATTACTTTGCAATTTTGGTATGAATGGGCCGTTAAGCCTATGTAAACCTAAAAAACTCAAAAATTACATAGCTGTCTTTGTGTCTTCAAAACTGCATTGCATATCCTTTTAAAAAGTTCACTCTGCCAATTTGTGTTAGTCAGTGGTACTTCCTATAGTAAGGTGTGAATGCTTACTGCCCTGCTTGCAATGCCATAGGGGTGTTGTCACCCTTGCATTAGCACCCCAGCATCAGGACTACGAGTCGGTTCACACCATAAACAGTGCATTCTAGAATCTGAATCGCATTCCGTCCGGCTTTCTGCAGGAGGAGGCGTGGGTGGTGCATTGAAGTCCATGGCACCGCAGCCACGCCCCCACCCGCAGAGTGATTGGCCGCACCAGAACGGGTGGCACATCAGTGTCTGCGTTCCGGTCCAGTGCGATCAGAGAAAATAGTGCAGCATTTTTGCGCATCGCACTGGACCGTAATGCAGGCACTGATGTGCCATGCGTTCTGGTGCGGGCAGGGGGTGTGGATGCCGTGCCATTGACTTCAATGCCCTGCCACGCCCCCTCCCACCCCTGAGTGCAGGAAGCCGGACGGAATGCGATTCAGTGCGTTCCAGAGCCTGACCGCTCTGGAATGCACTGTTTATGGTGTGAACCGGCCTTAAAGGCTTGAACAGCATCTCATGTCCTTTCATTCTGCCCAGCCAGTGCACATCCTCTGCCTGGTTGACAGTGACTCTGACAGGAAGCAACACTGTTAGCCTATTGGGGTTGCTTTAATACATCCGCAGAAGTATTGTTCCATTACCCCACAGCCTTTGACTTCACTGCAGAAGACAAATATTTTTTAAAACTTGAAAGTCAGAATATCATTAGTATATACACCTTACCAGCTCTCTGCCTAGTCTACAAACATTGGATTCATTCACTGTAAAAAAAAAAGCAACGTGGAAAGGTATAACACATTGATTTCCCACCTTCTGTTTGCAGGCTATCTATAGCATTTTGCTTTTCTACAGCTCAGATTTCAGCCATAATGTATGTGCCAGTAATATCTGGTGGGCAAGCAGTACATAGGGAAGACATTTGACATAGTAGACAGACAGCATAGATACTCAGTAATACTTTTGACAAAGCAGTGCTAATGATCGCTTAGGATTCTGTAAAAAAAATACAATACTGTGCAAAAGCTATGCACTTGTAGAGGGAGCTTTAAACACAAAAAATTGCAACAAATAGTTTTATTTATCAATTTACAAACTAAAAAGTCCAAGAATATGAAAAAAAATACTAAATCAATAGTTGGTGTATCCTTTTTGCCTTTTAAAACAGCATCAATTCTTCTAAGTACATGTGCACACAGTTTTATAAGACACTTGGCAGGTAGTTTGTTCATTGTCTAGGATAGGATGTCCTTTCTTTCCCTGAGGATAGTTCTATATGACTTTGGCTGTATGTTTGGGGTTGTTGTCCTGCTGCAGAATGAATTTGGGACCAGATGCCCAACGCCATGTGCACAAATGCAGTCTCAAACCTTCAAGGAACCTCCTCCATGCTTTGCTGTTACCTGCAGACACTCATCCTGGTGCCATTCTCCGGGCCGTTATTGCCAGAAATGTTTTGATTTTTAACTTATTGGTGCACAGCACCTGCTGTCATTTTCTGCACACGCTCAGGTTTCTGCACACGCAGTGCAGTGGGTTGTGCCGCGTTTTTGATGCGTTCCGGGCCGTATTTGGTTAAAAAACAATATTTTTTTTTTTAACGTTTAACAAGGGCTTTCAGTGCGTTCCAGGCATTTGCATGCGTTTTTGATGCATTTGCAGATGCAGAGCAGGTAAAATAGGGCCTGTTGCAGTTTTTTCACCTGCTCTGGAATGGCACGCTGCGATGTGAACTGGAGCAAAAAATACCATTGGAATACATTGGACGCAGTTTTGATCCGGTCTGCAACTGCTCTGCTCCACGCTTGGTGTGAACAAGGCCTGACCAGACTTCTTCAGACTGGAGATGGGTGTACCAGGGTCCCACTGGTATCTGCCAAGTCTGAGCTGATGGTATCACTAGACTTCTTCTGGTTGTGAAGGGATGTCAGCATGATGTCTTACATCTGCTGCACTAATTTTCCTTGACCGACTACTAGCTTTTTGAGTCATTACTGTGCTCAGTCTGGCCCTTGTAAAAGTGGGGAAAAACAATTTGATTATACTACCTGTTGCAACCCCATCCAAGTTATCCCGAATTTTCCAAACTGTCTAAAAGTTTAAGCTAGGTAATTTCACAAATCTCCATGCAGCTGCCATTCTTGCCAGCCAGCAGAAAGCACCCCACTGCAGTCCCTGAGGTTCCACAATCCTTCATGATGACAGAATTAGGGCTGCAACAACTAATCGACAATCGATTATAATCGATTATTGAAAAAGTTGTCAACTTTTTCAATAATCGATTTAATCGGCTTCCGATCAGTTGGCCCTGTTCACCCATGCTGCACGCCACACCTCCTCCCCACCTCACGCTCGCAGACCCGCCCGCATCCGCGCCGCAAATGTCTGGGCAGTATGAGTATACATTTGGAGACTACACCCATCCGTGGATGTGGCAACTTCCCCCTACCTGTCCTGCCAGCCTCGGCAAATGGTAGAGGTAAGGTAGGACCAGGGCACTGTGTGCTTGGTGTCGTTCCCCTCCTTCCATGTCTGCTTGTGATAGGTGAAAGCTAATGTTCTGCATGCCTGAAAAGTTTGGTGGTGGCTCAGTATGCAGAGTGCTAGAGAAAATATGCACTGGTTCCTTCCTGGCCAGAATAGGGTCTGACCTTCAAGGGGATGGAGAGGGGCAATCCAGGGCCCACTGGAGAGAGAGAGACGCAACAGTCAAAATATGCGACGATAGAACATAAAACAACAAGTGTGGCTTTTTAGGTGGCAAAGAGACTTTTTACAAACTCATGTCTGTGTAAAAAAAAAAAAATTTTGATTATTGATTCATGTTAAAATCTTAATATCAAAAGTGCACATATCCACCTTATTTCATTCTAATTATGTTACAACATGATAATTTCATATACATAGGGTATTCAATACCGTAGATAATAAATCTTGGTGTAAAGATTTGCCGCGTTTCACGATATTGCTTCCTCAGGAGTCTTAGCTGTCTGTGGATATTTGGCAACGTTCGGCACCTGCAACAAGCGGGAACAGAAGAGCAGGAGAGGGAGGCGGAAAGGAGAGGCAGAACAGGAGAGTAGTGAACAGTGCGCACAGCACCCAAATGAGGGCCTTCCAGGGAGATCAAGGCAAAGCCCAATGGATTACCATCTACTTGTATTTAACCTCATAGCCTGTGGAGATAAGATTTCAGTTGTATATGTAGGCCAATCTTGTTATTGGCCGGGATAGTCTAATAATCCATAGTATTAGTCTCCTCCTTTCCCAACCTATTCACTTCTCTACACATGTATCAATCCTATAGGTGTCCTCCTATTATGATACTTGGGTCTCATCCCTGGGATGTATGCAAGCATTCACCTCCCCCTATTCCCTAAACAGATACTGAAGACAGGAAAAGATTTACCAGAGAGACATTTTGATTTTATAATGAATGTATAATGGGAGGAGATGACTGATCTGTAATTTATACTTGTGACATACCCGCACTACATTTCTCTGAAATTAAAATGTCTCCATGTAAAATCTTTAGGGCCCTTTCACACCTAAGCTGTTTGCTGCTCGTCGATCAGTGCGACAAACGGCTCAACGTCAGTGTTTTGTCACAAACAGAAATATGCCTGTCACACATAAGAGTACATGCACTTCTTTGGGCCAGATTTAAGCGGCTTTTGCGCAATTTTTTGTGTGCATTGTTGACATGAATGTGCCAGGATCTGCTCACAAAAACATGTGACTTAATATACGCACGTAAAACACAGAAAAAAGAAGCACATAATAGGTGTCGCCTAGGTGGGAATCCAGCCATATTGTCTTCAGTATCTGTTTAGGAATTGGCTCCTACCAAGTTGTTTGGCTGCAGAGTTAGTATTACAGGTTTTGGAATTCCGCTGAAGGCGTTATTTTGGGAGAACACAGTCTCCCCATTCAGACACACCTACTGCATGGTCTGTGTACTGTATGTAATGGTGCTGTGGATGAAAGATGGAGGCAAGGCCTTTGGCTACACTGTTTTAACCACAGTGGTCTCTGCACAGAGTGCCTACAGGAATAGCCCTACCTGGACTCTCAGCAAGGAAAACTGCAAGTGATTTCAAATGCAAAGAACTGGTATTCATAGGCAAAACTTACTTTTAACCCCTTAGTGACACAGCTTCTAAAAATGTTTTTGCTTCTGGGGCCCAGAGCAATTTTGCCATTTTTGGTGTATTTTTCTTTAACCATAATTTCTATCTTCATTCATTGCACCTATTACAAAAAATAAAATGCAAAAAACAAATTTTTCACAGCATTGGCACTAATAATGTGTACATAATTAGTGTAGCTAACAAAGTAATACATTCCTTTTATTTGTCCTGATTTCAGTTTATTTTGGGAGTCCTAGGTCACAAAATACAAGGAGTGAAATACAATTTTAGAATGTGGTATGTTTTTCTCCCATCTTTAATAACCTCCTCGGCACTATATTTTCTTATAAAATCTTTTATGGAAATCCTAGAGGCAGCCTCGGCGTCGGGTTCGCCGGTAGATGCTCTCATTTGGATGACCCCGAGGCGTCGCCCGGTGGTCCTCGCGCCGACACTGTCTTCCTCTTTGGTCTTATGGGACCGCCATCGAGGGACCTATGATCTAGCCTCAACCCACACTCCTCTGGCACCAATATATTCTGCAATTCAGATTTCCCTCCAGGTACCCAGTTACATGCATTTCAGTGGTGGACTGATAAAGGTCTCTATCGCATTGGCCGCTTTTTCAAAGCCCGTCAACCTCTCACGTTGACCTATTGCCAGAACACTTTAAATATGCCCCCCACTGAGATGTTTCGTTATAAGCAGCTTCATCACTTCTTAAGCTCTTTGAGCCTTCCTGCCGCAGAATCCCCTTTTGTCACCCCATATGAACGATGGTGCATGCGGTTAGACTCACCACGTGGAGGAATATCTCTCCTTTACGCACTTTTCGTGCATTCCTCCTCCAAATTATCGTATATGCTGGCCTGGGAACGGGAATTGCAGACCGAGTTGCCACTGGAGCTGTTGCATACCTGCTGTTCACGTCTGTCTGAGGGCCTACTAAACATATCCCTGATAGAAGCTAAAAATAAAGTTTTCTCCCGCTGGTATATGGTGCCATCAAGACTGTCAGCTATATACCAGGATCAGTCGCCCCTATGCTTCAGAGGATTTACAGGAACAATGTTGCACACTTGGTGGGAATGTCCACGCCTCCGCCCATACTGGAATAGACTTTATGCCTTGATGTATAAAGTGCTACAGATCCGACCACCTCGTGACCCACAGTATGTTTTATTGAATCGCCCAGTCCCTGGCATATCCAAACCTGAAGCCAAATTACTGACCTTTTTGGCTGCGAAAATCTCCTTGGCACAGGCTTGGAAATCCGCGACAGTTCCGTTCAAACAAGTTGTTTCTAAATTGTCGTGGATAATAGTGCACGAAAAACTAAGTAGCATCCTCGGAGATACCCAAAGTAAATTTGAGCGGGTATGGGAACCATGGATGCAATACCTCCACATTTCTGAGTCTCCTTAGCCGAGGGACACTATCACAAAATGGATCCCCATTGCTGTGTCCTGGATACCTCCCTGATATTTTTCTATTCTTCTCCTTTCCTCTACTTTCAACCTCCCCCCCTTGATCTCTTAATATTGTCTTTTTGTTTTTTGCACCCATTATGTGATATGCACTGTTGCTTTATCCCTTTTTCGTGAGCATCTAATGTACCTGATATGTCGTAAGCACTATCGCCATACGTTGATCTGACTTACATGACTTTGTAACAGTGATTATCCTTCGAGATGCTATGTCTGCTTTGTTTTGTTGTTTTACCCAAAACCTTAATAAAATAAATTTGTAAGTAAAAAAAATATTTTATGGAACCTTTTTTTTTTTTTTTTAACCACTTGCTGACTGAGGTGTTTACACCCCCTTCCTGTCCAGGCCATTTTTCAGTGTTCAGCACTGCAGTACTTTGACATTTATTCTGTCATGCAACGCCGTACTGAAATGAATTTTATACAATTCTTTTGGAACAGATAGAGCTTTCTTTTGGTGTTATTTAATCACCACTGGGGGTTTTTACTTGTTACTATATAAGAAAAAAAGTACAGAATATTTTTTTAAAAAAAACGTTTTTCCCTTTTATATTATTTCTGGAAACATTTATTTTTACCCAATTTTTTGGTAAAATATAAGAGACGGGGTCACGTCGGATAAATAGACACCAAACATGTCTAGCTTTAAAATTGTGCGCGCGAAATCGCAAAAAAACACCATAGCCAAGATTGGTCATAGGCGACGCTTTAAAAGATTGTACCGCTCATCAGTTTAGTGTTATCACCGATTAATGACCCGATAATTAATGCGGTCACTCCAACGTTTGTGGCGATATGTAACATGTGCTGCATAATTGGAGCAATCGTCGTTTTTGCGTGTAGGTGCACCTATCGCATTTTTGCGCATCTGTTTTTTTTGTGTATGTGTGTAAATGTTATTTATTTTGTGAGCATTTTTTTTTTTTTTTTACACTTAGTACCCTATGTGATAACAATAAAGTGAAGAAGTACCCGAAGAAGTACCCTATGTGATAAATTACAGGGACAGGTCCTCTTTATGGAGACCTCAGGGGTCTCTAAGACCCCTAATGTCACCTAGGGACCCCCCAGAGAAGCTGATGAAGCACAGATGTGTTTCTGTACCGGAGAGTGACAGAGAAATGCGGAAGTGATGTAATATACATCACTTCCTGCATTCAGAGACCGGGAGGAGAGCGGAGGGAGATTGTGTACTGATCTCCCTCCGTTCTCAGTGCACAGAGCCACTTTGGCCCGGGATGGATGGACGCCCTAGATCGCGGGGACGGTGGCAGCGGGGACAGCAATGGCGAGAAGAGGTAAGGAGGGGGGGGCGCACCCTGACTTGCATCATACAAGCGATCGGGCGTCTTTACAGACACTGGACCACTTGTATGTAAACGGCCATCGCTGGCCGTTTAAAATCCTGGCGGTTTCCCGCTCATGCGCACGATCAGGCGCGGGCATGAAGCACGTCTAAAGACGCCCACCCGCATCCAGGAGACTCCCATCTGGCCGTCTTTCAACGTTTTTTTTTTATTGACAGGGGCTTTGATACTTACAGGGTCGCTAACGGACTGAACGATCGTGATGGGATAATTCCGTCATCGGTCAGGACGGGGTTAAACA
This sequence comes from Nanorana parkeri, assembly GCF_000935625.1. NCBI lineage: Eukaryota > Metazoa > Chordata > Amphibia > Anura > Dicroglossidae > Nanorana > Nanorana parkeri. Next base: position 164,388 of record NW_017307807.1, read on the forward strand.
ACAAAGCTGAAAATCAAAAATATAAACAACTTTATTAGGGTGTCTTCATATATTTGAAACGATTGGGAGCATTGGATTTCAGTTTGAACTCCTTTCAAATTAGACTGAACTAATCAAACAATAGATACATAAAGTTCAGCTTTATCCACCACAATACCAGCATGTTATACCTCCTTCCTGTCCAAGCCATTTTTGTCTGACACTGATTAGTCTGACTGACACTAACTTGGTCATGCAACACCTGTATCCAAATTAATTTTATATCATTTTTGAGGCGGCTTTCTTTTGGTGGTCTTTAAAGGGACATTAAAGCCTAAATCCCTCGCCAATGCTGGTGTTAGGACTTACCCTAAATGATGCCCCTTGATCCGATCATCTTTTTAGTAGTTTTTAGGAGTCCCTCAAGCGCTGGTGGCGGTCTCTGATCCAGCGATGACTCCTATCTCTTCCTGTCCCACGAAGTCTGTGCGCATGCATGCTGCCAGGCTGCATGCGTTCACTTACCCTGTGTCTCTCCTCTTCTCCCGGCCAAACATCTCTACTGCGCATGCGCCCGCCCCATGATCCTTTGTGAATCTTCAGATCTTCGGACTGGAGCGCACAGCGGAGAAACAGGTACGTTTTTAACCCTTTTTGTTAATTTTTTAAACTTTGTTTTCATGTTTTTGCATATATCTACTGCCTGCTAGCAGTAGATATGTCCAAAAAAATGGGAGGCTTTAATAATCCTTCAGTAACCACTGTTTGTTTTTTAATATATAAAGGAGAAAACATTTTGGAAAATAAACGGTTTTCCTTACTTTGTTTAGTCTAATTTTATTTGATATGTTTTCCTTCTTCATAAATGTAGACCAAAATGTATTCTGGGGGGGGGGGTTGTTATACTTCCAGAAGTTCTGCATTTGAGTGGCTTCTTTCAGTGCTCGATCACAGCAGGTGTGTTGACCCGCGTTGATCCGCATTGATCAACACAAGGACACTAAAAAGAACAATTGTTCCCTAGGTGCCCTGTTCACACCATACAAGTGCATTTGTGTGTGTTATACAAAAACGCATCATATTAACTTTAAACAAAATTGGAAACAACGGTAAACATGGCTATGTTTTACAACAAGGTATTGCAGCATGTATGCACACCAGCAGGCACGTATTATGCACACAATAACGTGTGCCCACTAATTAATCATATAACAAAACTGACAAAGCAATGTAGCCTAAATGCAGGTAATCACTATCAAATGACAGTTATCCCCAGCTGAGAGCGGACAGGGCAAACCTATTGGTGGCCAATGGTAATTTAAACCCACACCTTAAATGAAGCAAATTTTGGCCAGTTCTCGAGGAACCGGTCGTAATTCACACAGTGGGTGCCGCTGTCGGAACCCTTTCGTCCGGCATCCCTCGATCAGCTGCTTGAAGGAGCCGGTCGGAAAATCTTTGTACAAACAGACGGCAGCCAATGAGTTGCCGCCTCTGTTTGGGTATTCTGACAGTGGCTGCTGTCAGAATACAAACGAAATAGCGATTCCTCAATCAAAGCGCTCGTAGCGTTGATGAAGGAATCTACTCTCTTTTTTTTTTTTTTAGTTCCAGTGGGTTGAAGGAAAAAAATGGAGCAGAGTATGGCCAACTTTAGCCTCAGCTACTTGCTCTCTTTGGCTGTGAGACGATCCCTGATTGCCACTGTGAAAGGAAGGGTTGGGCTTTATCTGCGTAAAGGAAGATAAATCCTTTCCTCCCAGAAGAGCAAACGCCTACAGATACCAAATAGAAATAAGTTGCATATGTTAGGCAAGACATCCTCTGTTTCGCAAGCTTTTTTACTTTGAGTTAAGAGAGTTAAAAAACAAAATAAGAAGGAAAGGAAGCATTGCACATAATAGGTAGTCGTTTTTTTTTTAAGTTTAGTATTATCAGAGTCCCTATACTGAATTAAAAAAAAGTTTACTGGGTGTACTTTAGCTTGAGTTTATAGTTTTTGTTTGCCAATGGACAGAAAACAACTGAGAATAAATTTCCTACCTCGACTCCCCCAGACATTTCTTGTCTCCTAAAGGGTCAGTCCACTAATGTTTCACATTTTGGTAGATGTTGAAGAGTTAAACTGCCTAGCAGTTTCATATGTTTCCTAGGGACTCTACTGGTGAGATCTCACCCATGTTGGAGTATCCAAGTCTTTTCGTCTCCTCTACTACAGTAAAGCTTATTGTAATGTGGACTGGGGGAGTAGTACTTGATATTTTTATACTAGGGCTTTAACCTTGTTTGAATACTTTGTTCAGTAACTTTTAGAATTGTATTTGTAAGGTGTGATTTGATTCCTTGAGATTATCTTTCTAACCTAGTAACATTTGTAATTATGCAACTAGGATTTCAGTGTAAAGCCTCTTAAGGAAATATTCCTGACAACCTATATAGTATACTGGCCATTCACTCCTGCTTAATATTCAGATTTGAATTGTTGCTTTTTGGTAATGACACTGCAAGTGGCTATATGAAAGAATTAGTATGTACAACCTGTGTTATAAGTGAGTAATTGGATGGTAGATTAATCCCTCCTCCTTGTTGTGTTTCTACTAAGAAGCATTAAAGTGACATTAAAGTCAAAAATGTTTTTGCCTCAACACAATGTTAAGTAAAGCACTTACCTTAAATGATGTCTCTTAAGCCGATCATCTTCTTCTTTCCTGTAATTTTCAGCCTTCTCTCTAGTGCTGCGGCGAGTCTCCGATCCAGCGCTGACTCCTCTGTGATTGATGGCGCTTCCTCTCCCATGGTGTCTGCATGCAGGTGCACGCATCCATAGACTTACCTTGTGTCTCTCCTCGCGTCCCGGTTGAAAATGTGAACTGTGCATGTACCCGGCCCAAGATGCTTTGCGGCCGCCCGAGCGGTTTCACATTTTCGGACGGGAGCACGCAGGGAAGATACAGGTAAGTTTAAACCGCTGTTAAAGCGTTTTTTGTTTTTGTTTAACTTTTTGCATAGATCTACTGCTTGCTAGCAGTAGATCCCTTAGCTTTTTTGGCATAGATCTACTGCTGGCAAGCAGTAGATCTATGCCAAAAAAGCTAAGGGTTTAGAAACTGCTTCATTTATGAAACCAGTATTGCTCTTTTACTCAAAAGGCACACATGTTATTGCTTTAATGTGTAGATTTACTGTAGACAAACAATTAGGGTGATGAAATCCTTTGTCCTCTAATTGGGTGTTTTTTTTCCCCCAAGCAATGTAGCCAAATGGTAGCAAATGTCTCCCTTGGCTGGGCATAGTTGGCATTGGATGCAAAACTAAAGTACTAAGCAGTGAGGCAGTGCATGCATCTTCAGATTTAACTTTCAACTTTTACTGAAATGTGTCTTTCAAGGGTAAGTATTGGGAGAGTATAATATACTCTTCCCACTACTTATTGCCGGCGTAGGACACTGCAGCTGTCATACTGACTCCATATACCGAGAGCCAAGTGATCCGATGATCACGCAGCTTATGTTCTCCTCCCTGCAGAAAGCGGTGACCCCTCTCAGCGCTCAGACTGTGGAAAGGGTTGGCCCAGGGGATTGGCTTTACTTCTCATTTGGGTCACAGGAATATATTTACTTATGTACTCCTGTGACCCAAAGTCAGAGTATAGTTGGCATATACTGAACTACAACCTCAATACAAACTAGTAGTCCTATCACTGGAGCCATTTTCTAAACTTTATTTTATTGTTTATCCGATTAACTGATTAATCAAACCTAATAATCGGCTAACTAATCGATTTTGAAAATAATCGTTAGCTGCAGCTCTACAGTAGTTCAATATGTGGCAGATGCATCAGCTGATGCAAATTGAATGTCTGCTTAAAGCATTAGCATAGTTAAATGCATCTACAATGCCGTTGGGCAAAATAAATACATGGCTAGTAAATCTTTGCAACACATTTGTATTTACTAATGGCTTCGGTGGTTTAGAAATGCTGCGAGTACAGAAATACGTGCTGCATGCCAAGTGGCATGTTTACTGGGGTACACATACCTGCTGTTATTAGGGGGGCTTTTCAACCCCTGCAAGCAGGACAATGAAATGACTATAGATCTTTTAGTTTGTGCTAGGAACTCTGGCTCTACCACAGCAGCCAGAGATTACAATAGGGGGTCATGCTGCCTATGATTTATTCTGCGTATATACTGCTGCAAATTTATCTGCACATTTTTTCCGTTAGTATTTTATGTTCCCTCTAATTTGGGCATCTGGCTTACCAATATGAAAAATATATTTAACAGATCCATAGGAAATCTTGGATGTTAATAACAGTTGCATAGCTTTTAGTTTGCCTTTTAAATGGCAACTCACAACAGAGGATAAATAAGCAGTTGCTGTGAAAATAAGCTTGCGACATCATAAATGTTCTTGGAACTATTTAAACTACAGAAATCTTGAAAGAAAACGTAATAAATGTATGGTTTGCTGAGTCCATGCCCACACAAGTAGTTACCATGGTACTCTTTGAGACATGGTCATCAATTATTAGTGTTTGCCTTTGCAGCAGAAAAAAAGTGTGCACTTTTGGTCAGATATATACTATACCTTTTACTGGTAGCTGCCTCTCATGCAATTACCATATGGGTTGGCAAAAAGAAAAAGCTTATCTGTGTACAATGGTGCCCTTCTGTTGTTTATGTAGGTTGTGCTATTGTATGTGCTATGTCAGGTGTTCTTATACATATGTCTTTGGGTTAAAGGAACCAAATCAAAGGAGCCAGTTGGAAAATTTTCTAACAAAGTGCGTAGCCAATGAGCTGCCGGCTCTGTTCGGGTGCTCTGATAATGGCCGGCAGCCGCTATCAGAATACAATGAGGTCAGCAGGAGATTCCTCGATCATTGCTCATAAGCCTTGATGGAGGAATCTGTTATATTTTCATCATTCAGCCTGCGAGTTGAACAAAAAAAATTATAGAACCGTGTAATTCCAGCCTTAGTCATTTGAGGCAAAATCTGCTTGTAAGATAGTAACTGTGGATAGCTATCTAGCATTATACAACCAACTCGGGCAACGTTTCTGCAGTGGTTCCAATTGGCAGCCCCTTTCCCACATTATGTAATATAAATACAGAGCTGCATTAATTGCCATTTGTGTTGGTTTTTTTTTTTCAAGCATGCAGCTATTTTTCTTTTGTCTTTTTTATATTGGCTTTTCACAGTTGCAGGAATTCATCGACACCTTCCAAAATGACGGAAACTACATTCACACAGCATGTTGATGTGATTTATATTTTCCCCACGAAGATTGAGAAAATTGTTGTTTTTAGTTGGCTCTGTTATAATCGAAACTGTTTAGTAACGTCAGACAGATGTTTGTGTTTTGCTGTCATATTGTCATTTTCTTTCATTACCTGTGCATTAACTGAGCATTTCCTTTCATTACCGTGTGTCATTGTGTTCAGATTCCATATGTCTAAAAAAAAATTGCTATTACTGTTCATGCACAGTTTGAATGGTGGTGGCTTGGACTAGGCTAGGCATTTTACATGTTTTCATGTTTACATGTTTTCATATAAGCACAGAAATGTGGCTTAATGTGTACATTTTAAAGTTGAGAAAATTGCTAGTTAGCCAGTAACAGTCTTTCCAAGAAATCTTCCAGAGCAGCCACCTGGGAGATAATTAGCTCAATAATCTACAGGAAATAAAAGCTTTTCTCTCCTACCTTCCCTTCAGTTAAGTAACTAGAAATGGAACCACCACCAAAGTGTGTAAGTTAGAGCTGCAGCTAACGATTATTTTCATAATCGATTAGTTAGCCGATTATTAAGTTCGATTAATCGATTAATCGGATTTAAAAAAAAAGTCTACAGTGATGGACTACTAGTTTTGTATTGAGATTGTAGTCCATCACGGGAGCAAGCTTGGAGCGGTGGAAGTAAAAAAAAAAAAGACTGTATTTTGCACTCCATAAGGCGCATCGAACCATAGGATGCAGGGAGGTTCTGTGATTGCAGCAGTAGTTAGTGACAGCTGAGACAGGTGGCACTGTGATTACAGCGCCACGGTCTCAGTGATCACACAGAGCAGATGAAGAACGGACGTTCTTCGTCTGCTCTTGGGGCTCTATGGTGAGCTCCTATGCCGTGGTCATAGGTCCCCCAGAGGAGCGGGGGACCCCGAAAACCACGGTGGTGGGGCACCGGACACGATCGCCGCCGCTCGGTTTGATACAAGTGATGTGATTAGACAAATAGACACACGATTATTTCCAGGATAATACATGCTGCAGAACAGTACACAGAGGATTTTTTTGTTCTGGTTAGTTGAATACTGGATAACAGAGTTTACTGTATGTGCCTAATATGAAAAAATATTCATATCGTATACATCATTGCCTGTACCATTGTACAAAATTTGCAAAATAGCAATGTGTCCTAATGATCAGGTCTGCTCCAAGATAATATATTTAATAAATGAAAACTCTCAACTTATGTTGCAGCTCAACAAAAATACCCAACCAGAAGATGTGCCGGTAATGTTTTTGCTGGCAGTCCTCAGAGCATTAAATTACGATTACATATAAATTAGCACTGTATGCAAGGTCATTCAACCAGTAGAGTGGAGTAAAGAAAGAAGGAACCCTAACAAATAATACTGTGTCCTTTGTCCCAAGGTTAATGGTTGATGACATTTTTATAGCCTTTTTCAGCTCTTAGTACTTGGTTAACATCCTGTATTTAGGCTATAGCTATGGAAATGGTTCACATCAGTTATTCCAGGCGTATAATCAAGAATCTCTATTAATACTTTGCTTTAGATTCCAGGAAGCCAAGGCACAATTATATAATTGTCTTTGAGAAGCTAAAATTTCCACTCCATGAAAATTGTGTTGACAGGCATTTACAGACCAAATACCAAATACAATTTACTTTCTCTGCACTCTTATATAGTTATGATATGGAAAAACTTAGACTTTTAAGCAATAAGCCGATACAATATTATATATTTGGGTAGCAGCCACAAGAAAAGGTATACTACGTTTATGGTTATTGGCAAACCATACCCCTTTTGAAAGAGTTTGCATAAAATATGTCTGGTGAATTGGATGGAAACCAACTCGTACAAACCGAAATTGGATGCAAAAATGCTTATAAACATGGACACTATTACTGCAAAATTCTTTACAAACTGTTGTTTTTTAATTGATTGACCTGACATCGTCCATTCATAATTGAGCCCATAAGAGGCATATGAAGGAGAATAGCGAATTTTGTTTTATTTATTCAGTATTCTGCACTATCCTGAAAATACAGAAGAGAGGAAGTTCTCATTTTGGTCTAGGGGTTGGAATAAAGCAGAATTAGTTACTCGGTTCCCGGCTCCCTCCAGTTTTTTAGACCAGCCTCTTCTCCCCTGGGCTCTGGAGGTCTAAGGACTGCTGACATCATCACGTCTTATGTAGGTCCATTGACTTGCATTAGACATGAGGATGTTGGGGGAAATTCTATAGCTGGAGCAGAGGGAGAAAGAGGTAGGTACTGCTGCAGGAGCTAGGATTAGACAAGTAAAACCGTTTTATTTGAGTCCCCTAGACAAAACAAACCCTTAACCTTTGCAGTGCAGGGGTAGCCTCACTACATGGGTAAGTTTTTAATTTGCCTGGTGTTCTTCTTTAACTACTTGCTGTGCGGAGCAGTTTCTAAATTTTTGCACACATGATAAAATCTGAAATTTTGGCTAGAAAACCGCTTAATACCCCTGAAACAATGATATATTTTCTGAAAGCAGAGGCCCTCTAGAATTAAAAAAAAAAAATGCTAGTTGCAATTTTTTTATGTTGCACGATATTTGTGCAAATGTTTATCAAGCCAGTATTTTTGGGATAAAATACACTAAAATGAATTTTAGTTCACAGTAACTGAATTTAAAACCCATTTTTTTTTTTTTTGTAAAATGTAAAAGATGGAGTTACATCGAGGCAATAGATGCCAAACGTGTCAAGTGATAAAAATTGTGTGCAATCGTTTGGCTATTTTACTGCCTTTTACTACTCATCAGTTTAGGGTTAACAGTGAGTTATAGCCCTAAAATTATTGCTGTCACTCAAATGTTTGCGGCGATACCTAACTTGTGGCGCAATCGTCGTTTATTTACATCTGTATGCCCTACGTGCGCGTTTTCGTTCACATGTTGTTGTTGGGGTTGGTTTTTATTTTTACTTTTCCACTTAACTTTTTATTGCTGCCACACAGGGGCTAACAAGCTCCTATCTGATAGCATTTGGAGGTGACAGATTCTCTTTATGGAGACATCTGGGGTCTATCAGACCCCAGATGTCTCCCCTGGCCACCAATACAGGTGATCGAGCACAGCATTGTGCTTGATCCAGTGAGTAACTAGCATTTCTGCCGAACTTGTGACAGCTGTGTGTACAGTGCTTCCTGACTTGCTGATCAGAGAGCAGATCGGGGAACGGACGTTCTTCATTCTGCTCCCGCTCTCCATCCTGACACTAATAGCCATGGTCCCGGATCCCCCAGAGAAGCAGGGGACCCTGAAAACCACAGCAGTGAGGTGGGAGGAGAGGGGGACAATATTGCAGCCTGCTACAAGTGATCTTGGTGGCTGTACAGCCGCCAAGATCACTTGTACAGATCAAGCTCCGACTGTTGAAAAAAGCTACCAAGATCATGGCGGCAGCAGCAGCAGCCGCAGCCATGATCTTGATTAAAGCAACTTCAGGACCATGATTAATGAACATCCGGCAGTCCTGAGTAGAACTATGGTCAAAATGTACATATATGGTGTAGTCTGTGACTACATTACCACAGTAGTTTTTGTATTTTTCTTTTTCCCCCTGTAAAACAGGTATATTACCTGTTGATTTCCCACTTCCTGTAACCGTGACGCTGTTTGTTCTCTGTTAGATCACACAACCCGTAGACAAGGTAGCCTTAGAGAAACATGCAGCAGATTTTTTTTTTCTAAACAAGCAGGTTATTAATTTACCATCCTTTTCTTGTAGAGATGAACATATCAAGTTTAACAAGGGCTTCATATTTAGCAGCCTTTTTGTATTCTGGTTATGACATGATCCTTGATTCCATCTAATTCTCTGTATTCTGTTTTTCACAGGTTAATAGAGGAGTACCTCTCTCCACTACCAAGCTCTCCTTCTAAGAAAGGCTGTACTGCTAAACGGAAGCAGTATTATATAAATCGTGCCATCCGCAACTCTGATCTAACTCCAAGGGCCAAAGGGAGAAAGAGTCTACGCCGCCTGGAAAACAGTGAGACAAATAAAGGGGAGAGGGCACTTGCACACAAATTACTAGCTATAAATAAAATGTGTCAGTGGCCACATATTTCTGTTTGATCTTTTTCATGACTGGCTCTGACTAAAGTTCTCACTAAAAACTGTGATAGTATGCGGTCTCTATGGGTAAATACTCAATCCACATAGGTATAAGCCAACTCAAGTAAACACCTTTTTGTAGTTTGCTCTAAAAATAAATTTTTAAAAATATTTTGTCACGTAAATATCATGTCTAAATGATTAACACTTCCTAAGTCTGATGCCAATGCTACTAATTTTGGCGTGGGCATCTAGGCATCAATAGTCACAAAAGGGTTAACCAAATGGTGGTAGACCAGTAAACTAGAGCAAAATAAGTGCTAGATTTGGATTTAGATTTGGGTATTGTATTTGTTATGCAAACCTAGGATCATTTGGCTGCGTGACTGCAATATTTTAACATTTAACAGCGTTTTTCATTTAAATACCGTATATACTCGAGTATAAGCCGTCCCGAATATAAGCCGAGGTACCTAATTTTACCACAAAAAACTGGGAAAAAGTATTGACTCGAATATAAGCCGAGGGTGGGAAATGAGGCAGCTACTGGTAAATGTACAAAATGAAGATAGATACCAATAAAATTACATGAATATTTATTTCAAAGAAAAACAATAACTTAGCTCTGTACGTGGAAAAGGGGGGTCAACATTAACAATATGGTATCAAAAATACCGTAACTTTAAAAGTACAACAACCTTAGCTCAATCGGCAACCAAGCTAACACACAAGAGCTAAAATCCTTCAAAACTGGAGTTCTCCTCCTCATCATCTGTATGTCCAAACATACAAACAGCTTCAGCTGGTGTGAGGTTATCAGCACAGACATTGTCATCATCACTGAGTTCACAGTCATCACCATCACTGCTGTCGTTCTCATACAAAGCGCTGTCTTCACTGCCATCCATAGCATTACTAATGCCACATTTCTTGAAGGCGCGTTGCACCAAGCTTTCATTTTCCGCCACTCCCTTACTTGTTTTTCGTCAACACAAAATTCCCTACTTGCAATACTGTTATTGCTTTCTTCTGCTCTTGACACAACCTTAAGTTTTAAACCAGCTTCGTATGACCTGCGTTTTTGTTTTGGTCCAGGATTAGAAGTACCGATATTGGGATCCATTTCTAACAGGATAAAAAAATGAATTTTTTTGAAAATGAATTGTCCCTCCTTTTTGACCCCTCTTACTTCTCATAAGCCCCACTCCTTATAGAATCCACTCACTCCATCCCCTGCATTCCACATATTGTGTAAGGAGAATACAGCTCAGTGTCATAAGTGGGGTATATTGCAGGGCTCTGTGGGGTCTAACAAGGCTGGTTAGACCCCTCAGAGCCCTGGTGAGATCCCACACTGCCCTGGTTAAACCCGGGCTCCGTAGGGTCTCACCAGGGCTCTATGGGGTCCCACCAGGGCTATGTGCGATCTCACCAGCCTGGTGAGACCCCTCAGGGCCCTGGTGAGACCCCACAGAGCCCTGGTTAAACCAGGGCTCTGTGGGGTCTCACCAGAGCTTTGATGGGGCCTCACCAGGGTAGCAGGGCTCTGTGGGGTCTAACCAGCCTTGTTAGACCCCACAGAGCCCTGGCAAGACCCCACAGAGCCCTGGTCTCACCAGGGCTCCATGGGGTCTCACCATGGCTTTGTGGGGTCTCACCAAGGCTTTCTGGGGACTCACCAGGGCAGCAGATTTCTAACAGGGTAGTAGATTTTACATGACACATTTAATTTTTATTTTAGCTGCCTTGTTGTATGTATGTATGTATGTATGTATGTATGTATGTACATATTGTCAACACGTGTACATATTGTGCACTAATGAATCAGGAGACTCACCGGCTCAAGGGATCCTGTCAGGTAACGAAGGGAAGGGAGAGGAGTCCGGTGACATCAACGTCAACGGACTCCTTTCTCCTTCCCTTCGTTACCCATCACGGACAACTACATCACCCGACTCCTCCCCCCTTCCCTTCGATAGCCGACAGAGCCACTCGGGGAGGGGGGGAGGAGTCCGGTGACGTCGATGTCCGTGACGTCACCGGATCTCCGACGGAAGACCCGGAAGCCGGCGGAGAGGTGAGTACAGATCAAATGAACGATCAACCGTGGATTCGGCACCCCTACTTAGAACGTGACCAGCCTACCTAGAGCCCGCTGACTCGAGTCAGAGCCCGCTGACTTTTTTAAAAAGGGACACCAGAGCACGCTGACTCAAGTATAAGCCGAGGGGGGCACTTTTCAGCCAAAAAAATGGGCTGAAAAACTCGGCTTATACTCGAGTATATACGGTAATAAATCCTTACATGGGTAAGGTGAGCGTGTCTCTTTAGCCCCTTCATGACTGAGCTTGTTTTTCATTTCTGTTCATTAATGACTGATGCACTTTTAAAATTTTTGCTTTGTGATACTTCAACTGCAGTGAAATACTTTCTTACTAAGTGCACCCACACATATTGTTTTTTAGAGGACAGATAGGGCTATATATTTATATCACATGTGTACTGAACGCCTTACTTAGGGCGAATAAAATCTAAAAAAAAAAATCAGGTAAATACACTTTTTTTTTTCTCCAGTTTTGAGTATTATTTTTTTAGAAAAATAGCACATCTGAAAAAATGCATTTAAATAATGTATTTGCCCTTTATTTAGAAACACCTCGCATCCCTAGGATTTTTGAAAATGTTCCGTACTTCTCAGCCTAAAACTTAAAGCAAACATTTAAAAATGTTTTTCTCTAAAAGCTAATAGTGGCCACCTGGCATACAATGTCACTAGGTGTCATAGTTAGTGACAGCGACATACTTTGAAAATTGCCGTCATGAGGGTGTTAAATATAAAATCTCAACTTGAGGGTGAAAAACAAATCTGCTCAGCTGCAGATTTTCATTATAAGGGGTTAATTTATATAAAATGGATAGTACAAAAATATATTTACAGTGTGTGTATATATGTATATATTTATATACACACAATCTGTGCATGTGTATGGACAGGACAGCAACAGAGAGATGATTGGTTCTCCTATCTACAGGAAACGCAATTAACCTTCTGGGAATCTTAAAGACAAGATGCCAATACATCTATGGCTCCAGCCTTATCTCCTACATGCGTAGCGAGAAATATGGACTTGTGGCTAGAAAGGGTGTCTCAGCACATGTCCCAGGGAGCTCCCTCGGAACAGATTGGTGAGTCCCTTTTCAGTAATGGGGAAAGCAGTTTCCTACCTTGCTGATGCAGCAGCTGAATCTGTGCACGCCTCTGCTAGATCTGCGGCCCTTATGAATTTAACCAAAAGGGTGGTATGTTTAAAAGCCTGGGATGGGAATATTTCCTCTAAAACTAAACTATATTGTCTAACTTTTAAGGGGGGCTTAATCTTTGGTTCTGTTTTAGACAATGTATCTTCCAAATCCTCAGCACTATTTAGGCGATTTTTTTTTTTTGTGGTGATCAATAGATCGGTGCCAATACAGAAAAAGATTTTTCCCCCCCGGGACCTGTCATTGATTCTTAGAGATCTTACTAAAGAACCTTTTGAACCAATAGAGGATTGCCTCAGTAAAATGGTTGTCTTTCAAGATAGTGTTTCTTTTGGCAATAACTTCCGTTAGAAGAGTAGGAGACCTACAGGCCTTTAAATTAAAGATCCCTATCTTTCTATTTTACCAGACAGAGTAATCTTAAGACCAGATCCTATGTATCTACCTAAAGGTGACTTCCTTTTTTTCATAGATTGCAAGCATTTCCTTTACCTTCTTTTTGCGAGTACCCTAAAAATCAGGGGGAGGTGGTCTTTCATACTTTAGATGTCAGAAGATGTCTTATTAGGTACCTGGAAGTTTCCAAGAATTTTAGAAAGACCAGTCAATTTTTTGTCTTATTTGGAGGGACAAAAAAGGGCTATTTAGCTTTCCGTTCTACTATTGCTAGGAGGATTAGACAAACACTTGTATTTCTATATAAGAATGAAGGATTAGAAGTCCCTATATCCATTAGGGCACATTCTACCTGATCTTCGGCTACTTCATGGGCAGAGAAAGCGGGCGCTTCAGTGGATCAGATCTGCAGAGCTGCAGTTTGGTCAACTCAGGACACCCTTTGTGAAACACTACAGAGTGGAGGTCCTGTTGCAGCAAGATCTAGCCTTCGGCAGGAAGGTTCTGCAGACTGTTGTCCTGCCCTAAGGTAGGCCTGTTGGTTTACTTGGTTATTCTCTCAGTTTGATGTCCTGGAAGATGAGTGGGGAAAATCCCAGTTAGACTTACTGGTAACGGTGTTTCTAAGAATCTTCCAGGGCAGCAGGCCTACTTCCCACCCGTGTTTATGGTATATATTAGCATGGTTGTTTTTTTTCCCCCTCGTGCACTGGTGGAGGTACTTTACTTTAATACCTACTGAGGTTTCCTGTAGATAGGAGAGCCAATCATCTCTTAGGTTGCTGTCCTGGAAGATTCTTAGAAACAATGTTACCGGTAAGTCTAACTGAGAATATATATTTATCTTGTTCCAGCATAGCAACATGTAGCTAAATGTTTCTATTCTGAAATAGAATAGGCGCGCGCAAGCGGAAAATGGGCGGAATTTAAAAACGGGCAGCGATGCCCGTTAATATACATGCGATCCGCCGGCTGTAGAGCCGGCCGATCGCATGTATGGGGTGCCACAGTACAATTTTTTTCTTTTTTACATTTCAGTACAGCGTTGCATGACGGAATAAACGTCAGTCAAAGTATCGCAGCGCTGAATACTGAAAAATGGCCTGGCCAGGAAGGGGGTCTAAACACCTGGTCTTGAAGTGGTTAAATAATTTTTAGTGCACACAAACACACTTTTTTTTTTTTTTTTAACACAGTTTTGCTTTGGCTTTGGGAAACAAATACACATCTGCATCTGCATACGGCTCCATTCACACCTGTGCATTTTTAAATGTGTGTTTTTACATGCGGACAAAATTGTGCAATTTTTAATAGATGGGTTCTTACGGCTACTGCCCAGAAAGGCGCACATGTATTTTTTTGCTGCGTTCTGTGTTTTTGTAAGTGCAAATGCGCAGGTGTGAATGAGCCCTGTAAAAATGTATTGCTTTTTGTGTTTTGCGCGTTTCCACACGTATAGATACACACAGAAAAACGTTCAGGTGTGAAGTGTTTTTTGAGGTTCGCCCATTACAGGGCCAGTAATGGGAACAGATTGCTCAATGTTTTCTTTTTTTACCTTTTTATAGATCGCTATTTGATGACTTTGCTGGAGAAAGATGAATGTGTGACAGAAGAGGGTGAAACCTGTAATTATTCTCCCCCCAGCATATTTACTGAAGCCTGTAATAATGAGACATACATTGAGGTACAAACATGTATGAAATTGTTATTAAAGAGTCTTGTGTATTTGTACATCTGTTTACTTGAATCTGTATACAATAACCGCTTCAGGGCCAGCATATGTATATAAACGGAGGCAAACTAAATTGGTTATACCAAGATCATGGCTGCTACAGCAGCCATGATCTTGGTACAGCAGCCATGATCTTGTTTTAATTGTTTACAGCCGGTGGTGGCTGTTTACATTCAGGGGTTCAGGAGGCTCTATAACTTGTATGGTGTCGGAAGGGTGCCCCCTCTGCTGCCGCTGCTGGCTCTCCCCTGTGCAGGCACCGGACCAACACAGTGGGTCTCTGCACCTCAATCGGAGGTAGATCAGCACATTTCCAGCGACTGAAGCATTTGTTGTAAAAAAATTGGGGGGAGGGTTGTTTATTATGGTGAACAGGTACTTCTGTCTGCTGTCCAACAGACCCTGTAGTGTTTATTCCACACTGCTCTGCATTTGACGTTGCATCTATAAAGTGCAGTATGGAGCATGTGGTGTGCAATCAAGTGTTTTCTGCTTTGGGTTGCAGTCTGTGGTAGGAGGAGTGGATGGAATTAGGATTTTGACTGGCCAGATAATCGGCTCCCATTCACCTGGTAGTGTTTTTTTGGGGGGTGGGGGTTTTCATTCAATTAAATGGGCTTCACTTGCTTTGAGTCCCGAATCAGGCTAAGCATAATAAATATTTGTAAAGCCCACCACTGTGCATAATGTGCCAGTTTATTTATTTTTTAAACTGGACCCCTTTATATTATTGCCAATTGTTAGTTTTATTAAAGTTGTGTGTCACAACTTAATTACAAATTTTGTTTCTTTATTGGCTTAAATTTAAAACTTTTCTGTTTTAATGGATTTAGGCCTTTGCACAAAGGACTGAACCAGCACCTAGTGTGTGTACATACCTTTCTTTATCTTCCTGATTGCCCTTGGAGTTCCCAAACCCCTTGGGCTTCCAGTTCTTTAATAAGGCCCTCCCACTGATTTCCTCATTATAATGCACAGCACTCCCTATCCTATAAAAAACATAGGCATTTTATGCTTTGGACTTTAAAGCTAAACTCCAAAATAACTTTTTGTGCATTGGCACTGTAAAAATCAATTACTACTATTGAAGTGTGTGTCATTGTATTCTGCTGTGTTTGGAATTTTTTTTGCTTTCAGTTAGCCCTTACAGCAAAGTAAACGCCAAACATCCAGCGTTGAGACTCAGTTCCAGGTGTTTCATTTCAATATACCTACAGAGAATGTTAATCCAGTTTGTGTACACCTCATGGCTAGATATGACCATGGGAAAGAAGCAGTTATATCATCCCTATGCTATACATAACCTGAGCAGAGCTGTGGGAGGAGCCCTACAGAAAACCACATGGTGGGAGGTGCAAGACCAGTCAACCTGCACAAGGAGAGAGAGCAGAAGTTACTGGTCTTTATTGCATAGAGGCAAGGTTTCACACTGGAGACACAGATCTGGAAGAAATACAGAAAGCAAGTAACAATACACATAGCTTTTGTATTTAGACAAAATGCGCTGATCCTGCAGTTGAGCGTGAAGTGAGAATAGATCTCCAAAAAATAAAGCCTGACAGAGGGTCCTAACCCTTTGCCACTTAAATCAAACCTATTAAAATATGTTTTTGCTGGGGTTTTAAATGATACTTTACCATTTTTAAATAACAAATGACTAGTAAAGCACTAAATGAATATTTGCTTATCAAAGTCATTTTTTAGATGATATACACTATAATGCCAAAAGTATTGGGACACTCCTCCAAATCATTGGACTCGGGTGTTCCTATCACCTCCATGGCCACATGTGTATAAAACCAAGCAACTAGGCATGCAGACTGATTCTACAAACATTTGTGAAAGAATGGGCCGCTCTCAGGAGCTCAGTGAATTCAAGCGTGGTACCGTGATAGGTTGCCACCTGTGCAATAAGTCCATATGTAAAATGTCCTTGCTACTAAATATTCCACGGTCCACTGTTAGTGGTATTATAACACAGTGGAAGCAACTGGGAACAACAGCAACTCAGCCATGAAGTGGTAGGCCACGTCAAATGACGGAGCGGGGTCACAGTGCGCAGAAGTCTCCACTGTCGACAGTCAATAGCTACAGACCTCCAAACTTCATGTGGCCTTCAGATTGGCACAAAAACAGTGCGTAGAGAGCTTCATGGAATGGGTTTCCATGGCCGAGCGGCTGCATCCAAGCCTTACATCACCAAGTGCAATGCAAAGCATTGGATTAAGTGCCGCCACTGGACTCTAGAGAAGTGAAGACGTGTTCTCTGGAGTGACAAATCACGCTTCTCTGTCTGGCAATCCAATGGACGTGTCTGGGTTTGGCGGTTGCCAGGAGAACGGTACTTGCCTGACTGCATTGTGCCAAGTGTAAAGTTTGGTGGAGGGGGGATTATGGTGTGGGGTTGTTTTTCATGGGTTGTGCTTGGCTCCTTAGTTCCAGTGAAGGGAACTCTTAAGGCATCACCATACCAAGACATTTTGGACAATTTCTTGCTCCCAACTTTGTGGGAACAATTTGGGGATGGCCCCTTCCTGTTCCAACATGACTGCACACCAGTGCACAAAGCAAGGTCCATAAAGACATGGGTGAGCGGTGGAGGAGCTTGACTGGCCTGCACAGAGTCCTGACCTCAACCCGATAGAACACCTTTGGGATGAATAAGAGCGGAGACTGTGAGCCAGGCCTTCTCGTCCAACATTCCTTCTGGTCAAACATTCCCATAGACTCGCTCCTAAACCTTGTGGTCGCCTTCCCAGAAGAGTTGAAGCTGATATAGCTGCAAAGGGTGGGCCAACTCAATATTAAACCCTACGGGCTAAGACTGGGATACCATTAAAGTTCATGTGCGTGTAAAGGCAGGCGTCCCAATACTTTTGGCAATATAGTGTATCGTTTAGCAGATCTGTCTAGTGTCTCCATGGGAATGAGAACAAAATAATTTCTTTTAGGTTCATATAATAGGAGTATGGCTTTTCCAAGTCAATTCTGTTCTTACGTAATATGTATTTTAGCCACTTCCACAAACACTTCTAATCCATTTGGCAGTAGTTGACCACTTAAACGTACCGTTTGTGTTTCTCTTGAATGGTTTTCAAATGGTGTCTTGAGCTGTAGAAAGTGATTTTCTTACGCTATAACAATAGGTACAGTTTGTTCCCTCTCTGGCAGCTTTACTACACTACCACAGATGAAAAAATATATTGATTGTCAATTATTGATAGAATTCTGAACCTACACGCACTACATTGTGCAAAAAGCACTTACTTCTGGAGGTCACAACATCTTATGGAAAGTTTTTGACTGCTGTTTTTATTTTCTTTAGCAGTGTCCTGCTGCATAGCTTCTCTACACAATAGTCATTTTTTTTTTTTGCAGATATGGAATGATTTCATGAACCGCTCTGGAGAAGAGCAAGAGAAGGTGCTCTTGTACTTGGAGCAGGAAGTGAGGCGACCTAGAGAAAGGGCTAATAAAGGAAAAGATAAGAGGACAGGTACCTTCCTAAACCATTTGTCTGTATGTGCGGTATTGGGGGATAGTGTGAACAGCAGCAAAATGACCTACATTTAACGTGCTGGGGAATGCTTAGTTGACATTTTGTCACCACTGGTATCTCTATAAGAGAAGTCTTGATTTATATGCCACAATATGAAGGACGGATCACTGCTTTAAGTGTTTTTTATTATGTACAATCAAATTTTCTTTTATATTTTTGTATAAAATAAAGGTGTATTCTTAACCTACTTTTGTGCTATATCAGTGGTGTTTTTGATACCTTAAAAGCCCCCATCTTGTCCACATATTATAAGAAAGTAGACTGTTAGGCCTGGTTCACACCTCTACGAACGCTCTACAAAACGCTCACACATGAAAATCCCATTGTTTTCTATGGGTATGGTTCACACCTTGCCGTATTTCAGCCCGTCTGAATGCGCTACAAAACGGCCTACGCCTGAAAAGGTACATGAGCTTCTTTGCAGCGTTTTTGTCGCGCGTTTCCATTGGGATACAGCCAAGTAGCCCTCGGAAACGCGCGTTTGTTGCGCGTTTTTTTTATCGCGGTAAAAAGGCGCATATTCGATACGCCTAGGTGTGAACAGAGCCTTATGCATTGTTATAGATCAGTTGTGTGTTTCTAAATCAGTAGCCAGGGTATGGACATTTGAGCATTTACATACCCTTTAGCAGCCCTCACTAACCTCTAAATCTCCAGGCACTCTCAAAAAATTCATTCTCACAGCAGAACTAAGGCAATTATCTCTCAGCAGCTCATCTCGCTGTGCTCTCTTTTCCAAGAGCACCTGCTATGTATTTACATTAGAGATTAAAAGAATAGCAAGTCACTGCTGGGAGGGAGTGGGGCAGAGTGAGGTAAGCTGCTGTGCGAACAACTTGAAGGACTTCCATTCTTCTACTGTGGGCTTCGAGGATGAATTGCTTTACATTCAGTGTAGTTACAGTGGTCAGAGTACTTTGTGTAAAGTTCATTTGCTGCATAAGAATATGCAAATATTGGAATGTCCATAGTCTGGTCACAGGTTCACTTTAAAGTGGAACTCCAGCAGATTTTCCTTTTTTTAGAAAGTGGGTAAGGACTAGATCCTATGTCAGACCTTTTTCTCCATAGTCAATTTAGGGACACAGCTCTAAAGAATTCTGAGACGTAGGGCCATGCTGCTGCCTTCAGCAGAAATGCACACTAGGCAAAAAATTTAAAGCCTGCCCTTCATTCCTGCCAGTTTCCCTTAGGGTCCTCAGGAGAATAGATGTCTCCTTCTCATCTGCTTTTTTTTTTTTCTTTATTTTGGTTTGTTTTGTTTCTTTGGTGAGCTTCTACTGTTTCTTGCCTTAATAGGGATTGACGATTCCTATTGACAATGCCCCATCATGTAGAGAGCCTACTGATAATTGGAACCTCTTGCTTTATTTACTTTTAATGGGTTAAGATTTGCTCTCCCCTGTTAGCCACAGTTCTTTTTTCCCAGACTCTGGTCTAAGGACAGGTTCACACCATTTTCTGGGCCAGATCTGGAACGCACTGCGTGGCATTTTGATGCGTTTTTGACGCGTTCAATTTTAGTTCTTGCTTGAGAACCTCTGCAAGATAGCCAGGAAAAGAGCAGCACAATGCTTGCACATGAACTTACCACAGTTGTTCTTTTTAGATCTGCTCAAATGATCATAGCCAGGGACATCCTGGGCAGCAATCCTTCTCCACTTGTCCCATCTTCCTATTATTGTTCTTATATTGCCCATGCCTCGGATCATACAGCTTTGGGCAAGCTTCCACAAGTTCTACAAATAATTCAGTGTGTCCTATCTTCACAAACATCTCTTTCCACAGAAGCAGGAAGTCCAGGAGTGATGAGATCATCCAAACCAGCCAAAACATTTTTTTTCTCCGTTGCGTTACAGTGCGTTTTTGTCGCGTTCCAGACCAGGCAGAATGTGACACGCAGTATTTTTCTGGTCTGGAACTGACTGCGATGGTGTGAACTGAGGCCAAGAAGAGCATAGGGAAACATTGGGATGCATTTTAGGTCCAGAAACAATCTGGTCTGGTCTGAAGGTGATCTAGAGGTGGTGTGAATGGGCCCTAAGACCGTGAGTGCTGACCCACATTTTATGGATTGTGTTAATCAGATGACAGTTGCGTCTCCTTTTGTGTGAAATATAGTTCTTGATGCCTGTCTAGAGTATTCCTTTCCTCTGTTCAGAGTCAAAGAGCCATTTGGCTTAAGTGCTAGTCAGCAGAGCCTCAATATAAGAAGGGACTTTTATGCCCTATGTGACCCTCTTTTCCATGCATTGCTGGATAATAAAATTATTAGATAAGCTACTCTAGAGTGTTTTAGTTTCCAGGGCAGCAAGTCTCCTTCCTCTGCTAGGCCATCAGATTCTTCCAAACTCCCCTGACAGTCCAAGAACTCCAAATCCACAGATAAGTTGTCTTCGTCATAAAGGTCAACCTCCACCTGTTCGCTGGGTGCGGGAATATCTGTTCTACAAAAACCTCCCTTTGAGCCTATTTAAGATATTTCTTGGTCTTTGTTGACCCAAAAGTTTGCCTTTTTGGTGGCCATTATCTTGGCTAGAAGGGTCTCTGGGTGGTCTGCTTTGACTTGTAGAGAACCCCTTTTGGTTCTTCATAAGGACAAGCTTGTTTTAAAACCTGAAGGTTTCCTTTTTTCCCCTGGTGGTTTCAGCCTCTCATTTAAAGTGACACTGAACTCAGGAGTTAAATCTTAAAAATGCATTCAAGTTGTTAGGGTACGTGGACTCCTTTAATCGGACCAACCAGAGAAATCCCTTATCAGAGCTCCGGGAGCACAAAATAACAGACACAATTTGATAGTCACAATATGCTCATTTTATTGACGTCGGGTCTCGGTTTATATACACCTCAGACAAAGAAATAGTTATGGTACCATATATGGTTATAAGTCTTATCTTTGATTAAAATAACTCGTAAGCAGTTTTAGGAAGAAACACATCTTAACTTACATACGGCCTATATCCGGCTATCCTAATATAGGCTTGTTTGTCCGTTCTGTAACAGTCTTTATTCTAGTTCCAGTGCATGACCGAAAGATATGAAACACTCCTAGGAACAACATGTACACCATTCTGTTACAAAGAGTACCAGACACAGGATGACAGGATCTGCACACGGAATGCATTTTTTTAAAGATTTAACTTCTGAGTTTAGTGTCACTTTAAATGAAAAGACATTGTTTTACTTTTACTCTATCCAGCTTCTGTTCATCCTAGGAAAATTTATCTTCAAATTTCTGCTTTGGATGTAGTGCAGGATATCGGAGTTCATCTTTCAGCCAATGCTTCCTTTAGACGTATGGATTCTTTCTTTGTCCTACCAGAAGGTCCTGGAAAGGTTGTTCAGCTTTGTGACCCACTATTCCTAAGTGGATTTGTCAGGTTGTAATTCAACCTTATGAGTTTTGGGATAAGGTACCTCCCTTTCCTATTTCTACTCATTCTATTAGAGCCATTAGTGCTTCTTGAGCCTTTTATTAATGTTAGTGTCGGACAGGGGAGGGGCGGATACAGCTGGCTCTGTTTCTAGATAGGCAGAGCCAGCTGTCACTCAAGCAGCTGGGTGGATCCCAACAGTGATGTCGGGATCCGTCCCGGCTGCGGCGATCTCCGTATACCGCGAGCTGTAGCTTGCGGTATACTGAGCTTTAAAAGGTCACGGGAGGACGCTAGTTTATGTCCTCCCGTGAACCTTAGGAGAACTATGGAGAAAAACACCCCATAGTCCTTTTTAAGATTTCCTGGGGTTCAATCGTGCTGCCAGCTTCAGACAAGTACTTGGGAATAAAGAGTCACACCAAAATGTGTATTCACTCTATATTCAAAGGTTTATTGTTTTATAAACAAAAGGTTATATGTAAAACTAAAAGGGGAATAGTTGAGCATAAACCAATTAAATCCATGCACGTATACAACAAGATACAACAAGATAAAACTAATCATGATAGAAAGGATTTTATTTGACATCTCAAATACCATATTTGCCGGCGTATAAGATGACTCGGCGTATAAGATGACTCGGCGTATAAGACGACCCCCTACTCGACGTATAAGACGAGTGTAGCCCAAATAATGTTATTTATATAATGTTTAATGCACCCACTAACCTCCCATGGCGGTATTCCCGAGTGTGGCTCGGGGTTAATTTTCACTACCATAAGCGGTAACCCCGAGCAACACTCGGGATTACATTCTCTTACCTTGTCCACGATCCCCGCTGTGTCCTCCGGGTTCTGTCCCTTGCGAGCGTCCGCTTTGCAGGGGGGCGGAACCGGCGGTATTTTAAAAGTTAAAAAAAAATGGAACGAAAAAATAATTAGGGAGGCTAATCTGTCAGCCCGATGTAAGGCATGCTTACACCCCTGAGGAATGTTACCAGCGGATTAACCGTAGCCTGCGTTGTACCCTTAAAAGACGCCAAATTCCAATGGTTAAGTATTGTTTACTTGCATACTAAAGAGGTTGCCTCAAATCCACATCCTAAACTCTAAGCTCTGTATTATCCATCTGGTATATATTGTTAAATGTTGCATGTTTAATGCGCTTTTGTTTTCCAGCAAATGTGTACTCATTCTTGAATAGGTTCATTTAGGCTAATTAGTTGTTTGGTCTCAGTTGTGCATAATGCGCTTGTATGTATTGTTTCAGAGTAAAGACAACCAGGCAAGTGTGCCATTTCACTTTTTCCTGAGCCTGCAGTGCATAGAGAAATGAAGGGATCTCATCAGAAGGCAGAGTGAACCTGATCATGGATTGGAGGTTTTACAGTTGACCCCTTGTTAAAAAAAAAAAAAAAAAGGCTAAATAGGCAGTGATGATGGCCTATGGGGGGATTGAGGTGACAGAGTAACAGCTGATCAAAGACAAGTTGTGGGTAGAAGACAGTGAAGGGACTTATCTTGCCTGATCGTGGTGTTTGGTATGGGGGGGTTCTGGGCAGAAGGGAGAGGTAGTAGACTAGGGCACATTGGTCAAAGAGGCAGACATGAGATGTAAGAGTTGAGACATGGAGTGGTAGGAAAACAGTGGGGGCAAAGCTGCTCATGTACCGTTGGGAGAATATTTAAGCTGCCCATACACCTTGCGATCATCGGACAAAACATTTCGTCCAATGATCGAACCGTTGTACGATTTTCGTACGGCAGCCCCATCCTGCCCCGATTATCACAAGGTTCAATCAGCGTAAAAAAAAACAAAAAAAAAACACCTGGACGAATTGCGGAAATCGACCGCACATTTTCGTTTGCGCATGAGCAGTGTAAATCGTACGAATTTTGCCATGCGAAAATCGTACGATCGACCGAAGTTTTCTAACCTGTTGGATAATCAAAAGTCGATTGTACAGTATTTGCGGTTATACACTGCCCATCAACCTTAATATCGGACGAAAACTTGATCGCATACGAAAATCGGCCGATAATCGTAAGGTGTATGGGCACCTTTTTTAGTGTGCAAGCTGATCAAGGCTGAGATTGGGGGGAGAATGAGGGAGAAATGCAAAGCAGGTGCTAGTTGTGGCGCAGGAGCGTAGGAGAAAAGGCAGAAAGAGAAATTAACATGGCCAGGAAGCTTAGGGAAAAATAACTGAGGCTGCGAGCATCAGAGAATCGGAGGGAGAGGTGATTGTAAACAAGGAAAGAAGAAGACACCCGACTGTGTCTGAGTAGTATAGGGGAAAGAGTAGACCAATGAGAAGCTGATGAGATATGATACAAGCAAAATCTTGTCATTTTTAGTTTCTGGTCCCAAAAATAACAACACTATGAAGGTAGAATTGTCTGTGGCTCTACAAAGAGGGGTACCAAATGGTGTATTTTAATTTTTTCCAAAATGTCCCCTTTCCAAATTCAAGCCAGTTGGGGACTTCAGATTCAGGGCACATGGCAAATCGCCAAATTTACACATCAAAGCCTGTTTATTGCATGTCATCGGAAATGACAAGTTATACATGCATGGAAAGATTAAACTTATATATCTGAAGTAAGTACATGTACCCATGTGACAGTAAAGTTTCAAATAGACTTTTAGGCAAGACAAATTGACATTCATACATTTTTAAAAATGCAGGTCACAGAATCATTGAGTTTGTTTGTGCAATGGCCCCTTATGTCCCTTTATAAACCCAGCACTGTCTACAGGCATCAAACAACCATTAGACAATGTAAGCTTCTCATTCATTCTGCAGAACTGTCCTAGCATAAACATGTACATTCACATGCTGGTTAATACTATATGCAGACACTCTTGGGTCTGGTCTTACCTTAAGCAATTATGACCAACGTTTAGGAAGATCTCATTTCAAGCTATCAGTTCTATTACTGTTCCAAAAATGGCCAGCCTAGGGATACCTGCACATCACAGGATTGTTATCAGTTGCATTTTCTATCAATCCACCTATGTGTTTGTGTATCTTGAAGCACAGCTCCACCTTTTATAAATTTGGTCCAGCTATCTTTAAGGGCTAGTGTTTTTGGACTTCAGAAGCAAGCTACTTGCAAAAAAAAAAAAAGCCTTGCATTTGAGAACCATTTGGGATACATTTGACATGCATATTGCTACAGCTCGCTGTATACTGAGACGCCACAGCCGAGACAGATCCCAACATTACTGTCGAGATCCACCCAGCTGCGTGCTTGATAGCTGGCTCTGCCTATCTAGAGGCAGAGCCAGCTGCACCTGCCCCCTCCCCATCCGTCGCCAGTCAGCACTGGAGGATCGGAGAGGGGATGAGGGAATCCCTCCAGGGAGCCGTGAGTGCCAGTCACAGCTCCCTGCAGGGAGATGATCGAGAAGTGAGCGAGTGACGGTATGTGTTCGCTCACTTCCCGATCTATTGAGCTGACGTGTGACAGTTTCATTGGCACACGTCGGCTCGAACTATGAGGCTGAGTGACTTTCACTCACCTCATAGTTCTCCTTTTAAGTAAGCAAAGTAGTGTTATGCATGGCAAAAGCAACAATATACCTACAAGCATACATTGCTTTATAGGATCGTATTTGAATTGTAAACCCTGCATTTAAACTGACTTCAGTAGCAAAATACAAATGCCCTTGAATGGTTGGGGAAGCTCTTGCTGAGCTTTGTTATGTAACAGCTTGCCTTTTTTTGTTCATTTCTCCCAGGGTACACTGGAATGTTTGGAGGAAGAGATGCTTTCATTCTTTTCAGTCAGTCCTGAGTCAGTATATATTGCCATGATGGAAAACAGGTATTTGATTCTATATTTCCCCCTTACTACTTTCTCAGAACCATTCATTAAAAAATCTATCATTCTCTCTTTCTTTCTGTGTGTGTGTTTGAAATTGTTAGGGTATTTGTGGTGTTGTGTCACAGCATTGGCCCCTTTTTTTTGGTCGACAAAGACCTTTACAGCAAGTTTCCCTCACAGATTTTCACCATTGCAACAATATAACAGAAAATGCTTAGCTTCCTGGCTATTCTCTGTCACTCATACCCTTAGTCCTTCTTGACACAGACCAATACACTCTAAACTGTGCAGCCTCCTGGCTATGGTGTTGCCCTGCTTGAGCTGAACAGGCTTTCTGCCTACTCTCACACTGTCCCTCTTTGGGTACAACAGTGACCCACTCCTTATTCTGTTAGACGTCAGCCGGATCAAGACGCCGACTGTGAAACCCCCCAAACCTGGACAAACACTGCACTTGCAGCCATGTGTCCCCTGGGGAGGGAGCACTGGCTGGCTAGCCTGATTCCCTTTTGTGGGACAACACCCACATGACTCCACTGAGTCTTTCACCTGTTCAGGCACCTTTTCACTGCTGAGCCAGCCCTAAAGGCTAAGGTTACCTTTCTGAGCATGCATCATGTCGTATCCATATTTAGGATGCAACATGAAATCTGGTCAGATCGCAATCCCTACCCCTCTAACCTGAGTCTTGGGGTTCTTCTCCCCAGAGGCTTGGTTAGCCTTCTGCCCTACAGCTATGTCATTCAATCAGAGATCCTTTGACCGGAGCTGTGAATGGCAGAGCGATTTGTGGTTCTCAAAAGGATACAAGTGTGGTGACATAGTCTATTGAGGTGGAGTCTGCAGGAGCCAGAGCATTGCACCCATGATCCACTCACCACGATTACAATGCTTTACTGGCTCCTACACAAAAAATAATACATGCAAATTTTTTATGAGACAATGTGCATTTATTTATTTTTTTTTAAAGGTGGAATTTCTCTGTCTCTTCAGACAGTGACAGACCATCCATCTGTTACAACGGATTTACATTTGCTGTCTGTAGTATATTTTTTTTTTTAGGGGAAAACTGGGGATGCACCAATACCGTGTTTTTTTTTGCTTACGAGTACTGATAATTTTTTATTTTTTGGTGCTCTCCAATACCAATGCTGGCATCCATGGACCTGGATTATCAGGCTTTCTGAATGCCAGGGAAGCCTAAGTGTTCTATCAAAAGAACACCGGCTTCATTTCGCCCGTGGCACGTCATGACCCACCGCCCATGCTGCGCAGAAGCCGGCTTCCTAGCCAATCAGGGAGGCAGGTCATAACCCGCCGCACGGATTCCTGATTGGCTGGGATGAAGCTCCATCCTTCCCCTCAGCAGTGCCGGTCAGAGGGAAATCTCCCTCTGCCCGGAAGTTCCGGTATCGAGAATGGTATCAGAGCACAAATACTCGGTATCAGCACTGATATCAATACTAGTATCGGTGTATCCCTAGGAAAAACTATTCAGATGTCTTATAGTGATGTCAAGCTGATTCCACTGACAGAAGGCCAAAGCTTGTCGACACAGGCCCTTGTGTGTTTTTGCCTCTCTTCACCTATAGCTGTGATTCACAAATTAAAAATTCCTATTTTGAGCTCTTCCAACCCCTGACTCAATAGAGGTTTTGTATTTCCTATTCAATGTATGAGTGAGTCCTAGTGAGTGTTTGCATGTTTTTTCTGCATTTTCTGAGATCTTTCAATTGGGATGGTAGTCATAGGCTGAATAGGATACAAAATACAAGTACCTCCAGGCTTCTTAGGTTGGTTGTGAGATGGGGAAAGTAGAGCGTAACAGTGCTCATAGACATTAGATGAAAGATGATACCGGAACCCTTCGTTTAAATCAGCTAAATACATTTCAGGTGCATCAAAACACCTAAAAAACTAATAGTTTTTTTTTGTTTTGCTAAGCTACATGCAGCTGCAATGTAATGCAGCTACAGTGTAAGTGAAAAAGCATGACTTGTGCCTGCAAATGCACAAATGCCTTGCTCTTTGCGGTGAGGAAGTGTTGGCTCTGGTCAGAGATGTCTGGCTCTGACTTGGCAGGGGGCATTGTTAGATCTCAGCAAAGAGTTCACCTCACAGAGCAAGGGTCCCACTCTGCAGCATGCTGCAGGACACCAGCTTTTCTACAGACTTTTTTAAAAGAAAACAAACTAAGATTTTATTTTGGTGCTTTTGGAATGTATTTGGCTAATTTAAACTGTAAGTTCAATTGGGCTTTCAAGGTAGTATCGGAAGATTTAGATGACCAGGCAGTATTAGATTATAACTGAACATTTGATCATCCTCTGGTATCTATGGCTAGGTTTGATTGTTACTTGTGTATGTTCTCTGATTTACACTAGATGTAATGACTCTTAGTATTTAAAAAAAAAAAAGTAAAAAATAGCAGAATCAGACATGTTATTATGATTTTATTTATACAATCTGTAAACTGGCACACGTAGCAATTCTGGAATTTAGTTGGGCAATCACTTTTTTTTTTATTTGTTTGTTGATAAAGGGAAAGAAGCAATTTAGGGCACACACAGTTACAATCAAATTTATTTGAAATGTATGCTCTGTCTTTAGGAAAACTGTTTCAAGATCTACTTTTCCTTCTTTTGCATTTCCTTGATCTTTTGGATTAATAAATGTTATCCTGTTAAATGCCACTTTAAACTGGTCATACATATTGAAGATACTGTACATTTCAAATGTATAATCTCATCTGGTTTTCTCGCAGTTACCAGCGCCTCCTGCTGCACGCTGTGTGTCAGTACATGGATCTGGCCTCTGCTAGTAAGAATTCTGGGATTTGTATGGGGACGGGGCAATGCAAGGAGGTCTGTGGTATATGACACATATTATTGAAATGCTTGGGAGGGTTTTTTGTTTTTTTTTAGATACAATAGGTATTCTCTGTTTTACATGTCTGTTTCAGCACAATTACTATGTCATAGTAGATTCTTTCCTAGATGCACAGTAATACTTACTATTTTGCTGTCGCTTATGTAACAAGTGTTTTGTCTTTTCACCAAAGCTGCCTAAACAGTTCATCATCACTCTAAAGGCAGTTTATGATTTGATTTGCTTTACCAAAGCAAAATCTGTGTTTAGTAATCTCATACCCAATCTCACCATTCATCATATGATGTTTTGCGTTAAAAAATTTCTGCGTGTTGCCAGGTCATCTAACATTTGCTGATTAGCCTTAGTTTTTAATTAGCAGTGTTGCTGTATAAATAGCGCAGCATTTTGCACTTTTAAAGCTGAGACAAACTGCTAAATACTCTGGTAAATGCATATATGCAATTTGCTTGATTTATCAGAGTTGGCTTTCTGGAGTTTTGTGTTATCTGATAGGCATGCATGTTGGTCAATGAAGAAGCATCAACAAACAGGTTAAAAAAGAACTTAACAAAAGCAAAGAGTTTTTCCCCTGAGGGGATACCACCATAACTCCAAAGTATTCAAAAGTGTAGTAAAAATATATATTTTTAATGAATAAATTTAAAATGCACACATCAAAAAAGACAGACATACATATATTGCATATAAGTCAGTACATTTGATATGTGTGCATTTTAAATGTATTCATTAAACATATATATTTTTACTACACTTTTGAATACTTTGGAGTTATGGTGGGATCCCCTCAGGGGAAAAACTCTTTGCTTTTGTTATAATCAATAACAGGGGACCTACCATGCTAAATATATATCTGGCATTATTATAAATTGTTTACTTTATACACCTTCCCTCCCCACGTACATGCTTAAAAAAGAACTTGCAATGGGGGTAGCCCCACTGCAAGGGTTAAGTGCTCGTTTGTGTAGTTGCTAAAATAACAGGTGTGTGTATATGTATATAAATATATATACATACATACATACACACATACATTTTTTGATATGTTAATTTTTATATTTTCTGATTTCTTTACATGTTTTTTTGTGCTATATTGTCAAAAAATCTTTAAATAAATATATTGGATATACTCACCAGAAGCTCTGAGCCGGCCAGCTGTCACATAGTTACATAGTCAGGTTGAAAAAAGAACCTATCGAGTTCAACCTATAGAGATATGAAAAAAAAACGTAAACTGAACGCTATGCCCACAATTACCCACTGTTGATCCGGCGCTCCCTCCAGCCTGTCTTCCCCTCCCTGCAGCATTGTAATCTTCCTCAGCGTCCTCACGTCTATACATTCTATAGACGTTGATGATTTGCGGGACCTTAGACTGCTGCAGAGGAGAGACGTTGGAAGGACCAGTGTAAGAAGCTGGCTCGGCTCTTTGGATGAGTAGAGCTTTGTTTTTTTTAACCTAGACACAAACGAGCAGTTAACCTTAGCAGTGCGGGGGTAGCCCCACTGCAAGGGTTAATAAAAAAAATTCCTAGAGTTCTTTAAGTTATCTCTCTCTGCTGCCTCCTGTCTGCAAGCTTCTCTTATTACATTGATAGCAATGCCCAGAGCAGTTGATTGCTGATTGGCTCCCTGACATATTTGTCTACCCTTCTGTATTATAAGAATATAGTAGGGTAATATAAATACATAACTAAATAGTGATTCAGTTTTGAATGTAAATGATCATATTTTTCAGAAGCATGCTTGCATCTACATCTAATGTTCAAAAGACTTTGTGAACATTTAGTGTTTGTGACACTTGTGATTTAGTAGTCATTCAAAGTCATCAGTGCTATGAGCCTCATCTCCATCCTCTTTCCAATTTCTCTTATGATAGGTTCCAACCTCCAAGGCAAACGCCAGATGCGTGTGGTGAACAGGAACAGAGAGTTTTGCCCCCCAGAATTGCTTCTCTCCACCTATCTGCAAATGAAATGCTGACAGATCGAGAGAGTGGTGGATGCTGGAGCCCGTTTGAGAACGTATTTAAACTTAAGGGCTTAAAATCTCGGTACAAAGAGCAGCTGTGTGCAGCAACCCACTGTAACTTTAGCACAAAACAGGCTTCTCAGAAGCTAACATGTGATTTAGTTTCTGTGAGTTAATGCACACCATTGCACTTTCTACTGTTTGTATTGTCCTCCAGAGAGTTATTTACAAATCTTGCATTTTCTTGTAAATGTGTTTGGAACCAGGTATACCATTGACTGGTTTCTATGATTTAAGAGCCTGTTCACACTAGCCCAGTCCACTGCTGTGTGTTAAACACAACCACAGCATTTAAATGGAAGGCCCAATGTACCACAGACAACCAATTATCACACAGGCAGCATTTTCAGCAGTGCACTGCAACACACATTGCCCTGCAATGCAAGCACATTGAGAAGGTGCAAAGGAGTCCCAATCACTGACTGGAACTGCATCATAATAATGCACGCTCCCATGCGTGTTACCACACCACAAGGGTATGAACAGGCCCTTGGTCCATACTAAATGGACTGTTTGTAAATAGCAGCCCTTTTACTTTGTGGCTCTGCACATGGTGGTCTTACTTCTGTTTGTATTGCTTTTGTTTCGTTCTGATAGTCTTAAGCTGCTTTGTATTTATTTGTAATGCTATTTCAGAACTTGGTATAGTAGAGCCAAATTGATAACCTGTGCCGAATATGGTCTATGGGCCTAATATGGAATGTATTATGTAATACTGTACATATGTACTTGTATAGGCAGCTGCACAAGCAGGCCAAAACTCATAATCTAGAAGATCACATATGCTGAGGCATACCAGATTAGTTATAATGTCACTACCTAGGCTTGTTTCTATAGATTAGAATATTATGCTTTTTCATGCCTTTTAATTATCAGGGTTATCAGTCTGTTAAATGGCAAGCTTAGCTCTTGATACAGAATATGGTGCTATTTTGTAACACAAATAAAAATCGGGAGACACTGTCCTGTATGTCTTGTTTATCCTTTACTACATTGTGGTATCTTAGAATGAACGATTTCTTTTTCTAAACATAGGCTATATTTTCAGATGTTAGGACTGAGTCTGTTCCCTGCTTCAGCGCCATAAAATGTTTGGATACGTATACAACATTGAGACCTTTTTAAATGATTTGTTAAAACCTTTCAGACTCTGTAAAGCTCGTATGCAACCACTCATTTCTAAACTATTTCTCTGGGTACTAAAAATGGAGTGAAATCTGTGCTTACCATGTCACTGGTCAGTGTAATATGCCAATAAAATATGATCTGGGGCTTCTTGTGTCTGTCTCTTATTTCTCATGATACCAGCTATACTTTCTTGTTGGTGTTCTCTACGTTATTCCCATACTTGAAAAAGCATTTGACATTTTTTTTTCATACTATATGTGCCTGCTACAGAAATTGAGAACACAATAACGGGAAGATTGATAAGGAACTAGTTAAAGTGACAAAATCAATTTTTTCCCCCCCTCCCCCCAATGTTAAGTAAAGCACTTACCTTAAATGATGTCTCTTAATCCGATCTTCTACTTTCCTGTCCTTTTCAGCCTTCTCTCCAGCGCTGCTGCGGGTGTCCGATCCAGCACTGACTCCTCTGTTCTTGCTGGCACTTCCTGTCCCACGGTGTCTGCATGCGGGTGCACACGTCCATAGACTTACCTTGCGTCTCTCCTCGTCTCCTGGACGAAAATCCGAACTGTGCATGCGCCCGCCCCAAGATGCTTTGCGGCCACCCGAGCAGTTTCGGATTTTCGGACGGGAGCGCGCGGCGATGACAGCGGTAAGTTTAAACCGCTTTTAAAGCAGTTTTTTAAATTTATTTTTTACTTTTTGCATATATGTCTACTGCTTGCTAGCAGTAGATATATGCAAAAAAACAGAGGGTTTAGAAAACCTTTAAGGAACAGAAGACAAAAAGGTATTTGAAAACTAATGAATCAATAAAATGTGGATCTGCACTATGGGCTGGCAATGACTTCTCAATAGCTGCTGTGCTGTAAGTGTAATCACCCAATCCTTAGTATAAAAAAACTGCACTCATTTATGTAATAATCCTAGGGATGCACCGATACCGATACAAGCATCGGTATCGGCGGCGATACCGAGTATTTGCATGAGTACTCGTACTCGTGCAAATACTCCAATACAAAAAACGAGTACCTGTTCCGCGTCCGCCATCTTCAGGGACCCGAAACCACCGCACACAGGACCTCCATCACGTCTTCAGTTAAACAAGATGGCCGCGAACTCCTCCAAGTCCTCAGTCATCAGATTAGGGGATTATCTCCCCTAAAGTTCCAGGAAAGCCATAAATCTCCCTCTAGGCATCCCCCTACCAGGCTTGCAACCACCAGTCGGATGCCATAATTGTGCACCTAGGCGGGTAGTGTTGCGTCAGACTCCATCCAGATGGACCAAATTCTATCAAACTTTTGAGGACACCCTCTGCTAAGTGGCTTTGTGCAGTGGCAAAGATGTGTTGACCAGTGTTTTCCAAGCCCCCAGACCAGGCGGATCAGATTTCCTCCAATGGAGGATAAGAAGCTTCCTGGCGTAATATAACAGATATGTAAGTAGTGTGCGGGACGCCACCGAGGGTACTATATCGTCAATGAGACCCAGTATACATATTTGGATATTCGCAGCAATGGGGATCTGCAATAACCCCGAGGCCACCTCCATTACTCCCCTCCAGTAGTTCTTGAGTCTAGGGCAGGACCACAACACATGCACTAGATCAGCCGGCTCCCAGGGACATCTCCAGCATCTAGAGCAGGGGTGGCAAACTCAAATTCATCGGGGGCCGCATCAGCAGTATGGTTACCCTCAAAGGGCCGGTTGTATAGGACTATGCATCTACTCTTTATTATCATAAATAGTTGCCTCTGCATTCAGTTGCTACTGGTGATATGGAATTGATAAAGTGATATGGAATTGGTCAGTATATCCGAAGTTTACTGCTCCACCTGCCATGGTATGTAACCATTGCAGTGCTGTAAAGGGCAGGTGCAGACCAGCATGGAGCCCACTCACACTTCTGTAGCAGGTGATGTAAATTTGAAAAAGAGGGTCACACATCACTGGTAACATCCACAAGAAAATTATTGGAGACTGCTCAGACCGAACACCATGGTGTCCTCAATAAAGTTCTCCTGTGGACGATACCAGCAGTCTGCAACCCTCCTTTTCAACTGGCATGGAATTAAATTATTCTCATAATAATTATAAGCAGACATCCAGAGCACCCCACTCCCAATACAGCAGATGTCAAGAGCCCTCCCACCATCAAAAGTACGCTACGTACACAGTGCAGGGGTCAGGATTGCGCCTAAAAATTCCTCACATCTGTACTCTCCCCTACCTTCCTACCTGGACCAGCTCTGGTACCTCCCTGTATAGGCGGCTCCCTCCCTTTGTATTGGGCTATAGTACCTTTTTTTTTATTGGGCTATAGTGGTACCATCCCTCTGTGGGTGGATCTCCTGTGTTATCAGTACTTTGCTTTTTTTTTTTACGATAAACTTTAAAATAGCAGCACACAGTTTATTAAGAAGAGGCACAGAACGCAGCCCGCTGGATGGGGGAAAAAAACTGCCCAAAAAACTGCCAGCAATCTCTGCCACTATGAACATTCAGTGGCATGCAAAAAAGCCGGCATCGCTGGCTGGAAGGACTGGGGAGGCGGGGTGGAGGCGGGCACCAGAGCGGCATTGTAAGCCGTCATGGCTGCAGAAAGAGAGGTGGAGGCGGAGACGGAGCGGCACAGTAAGTGGAATAAGTAATGCCTGCTCAGACTGGCCGCGCCGCTCACTTGCTGAAATCCCAACCTGGCAAAATGAGGTGGCTGCTGTGCGGGCCACATTACAAGGTCCGGCGGGCCGGATTCGACCCGCGGGCCTTGTGTTTGCCACCCCTGATCTAGAGGATTCTGTGGATCGCATAGTAGCAAGTCTGGCCGGCGTGTAGTAAGCACGATACCCCCCCCCCCCCCCAGGTTACCGTGTGCCCCCCGCTAACAGTCGCGGCAGTCCCGGCGCTAGCGCAAGGCAAGAGAAATGGAATCCCTGTCCTAGCAGATAACTGCCCAGGACGGTTATCACACAGTTATCTGCTGGGACAGGGGTTCTTCCCGTTGCAGCCTCACAGACTGTCAGCGGTTTCTCCCTACAGGCTGTAGTGATCTGTGTCAGTGGGGACAGATTGCCGATTACTGCCTGTAAGGAGAACCCTCCGACAGTCTGTGAGCTCCCCACCCCTGCAGTCTACTCACCTCTCCGCGGCGTCTGCGATCGTCTTCATTCCAGCAGCTGACCGCAATTACCAGCCTGCTATTGGCTGTTTTAAATTGCAGTAGCCAATAACAGGCTGGCTATTGCACCCGCCCACTGCCAGCTGCCATTCAACAGAGGTGGACCTGATAGAAGACTTCCGGTCCCTCCTCTGCTGATTGACAGCAGGCAGTGGGTGGGTGCTGTAGCCAGCCTATTATTGGCTATTGCAATTTGAAATATCCAATAGCAGGCTGGCTATTGCTC
>NW_017307807.1:199541-269018 GCF_000935625.1 Nanorana parkeri
AAAAAAAAAGCAGCGTCCGGGGAGAAGAACCCTGCGATAAAGGTAAGGGGGGGTGCAATTTGACCATGTTACACCCTAGCAATGTGGTCCAGGCTAGTGCTAGCGCAAGGATGTATAGGCATAGACAGCCAACTAAGGGGTGTTGGGGGCGCAAAAATCCACCTTTGCCTGTGTAGGCAAAAATCCTTGCACCGGCCCTGAGTGGCGGATCCAGGGGTGGACTGACCTGGCTAAATGAAGCCCCCGGCCGCAGGTGCAGTGGCTCCCTCCCTCCACCACCTGCACCGCTACAGATGCGACTCTGTAATCGGGCTGACCGCTCGCTCCTCAAGAGGCCCCAGCGGGCTGCCCTCTGACATGCCTGACAGCCAGCGGCGGTCTACAGTGGGCGAGAGTGCCTATGTACCAGACATAGAGCGGAGTAAGGCCAGAACTATGTATGGAGCCCAGTGGGAGGAAAGCACCATCCCCCAGCCAGTCACCCCTTTCATGGACTTCCTACGAGTCCTCACATCCCCCGACCATTCACACTACCGTTACATGGATGGCAAAAGTGGCAGACGGGCGGAGAGAAGGGGGGGAAGAGGCAGGAGGGGGGCCAAGTAGCTGCACCATGGGCCTCTGGGTTGTACTTGCCCCCTGGGCTAAAAGTTTGTCAGTCAGCCCCTGCTGTATTCCGCACTTACTGGGTGCTGAGAGCTGATTTAATTGCGGATGGCGTCGGCGGTATGCAGGTTTGTGGGCGGCGTTGGACAACATGTCGGAACCGCAGGGCGCAGATGCCATCCGCAATTAAATCAGCTCTCGGCGCCCTGCGGTTGCGACATGCAATGAAAATTATTTGTGCCCCCCCAGATTTGACTGTGGTATCTTATGTGCCCCCCCTAATATATTGTTCCCAGAGTCGCCACTGGCCCTATGGCTCCCGTCCTGTTTCCCCCTCATGTTCTACACAGAAGGTGAGGGGCGTCATTACATCAAATTTTCTTTAGTGGGTAGGTATGACTGCACATCACCTGGTTGCAACTTGCCCACAACCAGAATGGAACCAGTATCCGCCTCCAACTCGACTTTCTCCCGTTAGTTCTCCTCCGCTTATCCGCCAGTCATCCACAGCTCAAACCATATTATTCATCATTCCATCGTCCACATGGAATTAAATATTCGCTCATAGTGTAGTAAATTACTGTGGGAGAGCACTTGGGAGACGCACCGTGGAGATTGCAACCGATTCATACCTTTTTTATTTATCTTGTTGGATGAAAGTTTCAGTTATATGGACGCTTTATTTTTATAATGGACCTTAAGCAAATAACTGTTTGTAAATAGCACCACACAGTCCCTCATAGCCATAGAGAGCAGCAGTCTTTGTGGGACAGGTAAGTGGAGCTTCTCAAAACAGCTTTAGCAAATAAAGCAACGTATATTCTAACAGCGCTTTTAAAGTGACACTAAACTGGACTTAAATCTCAAATGCCCTAACTATTAACAATAATGTATCTTATTTGTGTATCACTCAGCTGTAGATCCTCAAATCATCTCTGAATTCATACTGACACTGTCCTTCCTTCTGGAGGGTGACTACGTTTGTTCCCCATTGTCCCTGTGTGTGTTGTAAAGCAGCCATTGCTTCAAGCTTGCTCCCATGATTGACTACAATATCAATACAAATTAGTAAACTAAACATGAGATTGTAGTCCATCACAGGAGTGAGCTTGGAGCTGTGGCGGTTTACAATACACACAGGAACCATGGGGCACAAAAGTAGCAACCCTCCAGAAGGAAGGGTGCTGTCATCACAAATTTAGAGATGATTCAAAATCTACAGCCTGATACAGAGTAGAGGGATACACAAATAAGATACATGTTTGTTAACAGGGTACTTGAATGCATTTTTAAGATTTAACTCTTGAGTGTTTCACACTTTAAGCATTTGCACTGCATTACAATTGGGGGAGGTTTAAACCAGCCACAGAGAACCTAGCTGTCAGGATGAATGATTCAGGCAGCAAGGAAACTTGCACAATAAAGGTGCCCATACACTGCTCGATTCTCGCACGAGAATCGCGGGAAATCCCGCGATCGTACGAGAATCGAGCAGTGTGAATGGAGACGTGCGACCGTTTCTACTGTACGGTCGCACGTCTTCCGTCGAACCAGCATGTTCGAAAACCAGCCGGGAATCGTACGATTCTCGGCTGGTTAGAACGGTGCTCAGGAGACAAATGCCGAACGGGCCGGTGGGCGCACGCGCACTTCATTTCTGTAATATAAGACCTACCCCGAAAATAAGACCTAGTTCGGTGAATTGTATAGCCCGGGGGCCCCATGTGTTGTCAGTCCGCCCCTGGTCACCAGTATTGCATATGGTGTCCTGCAGCAGATCTTCTCTCCATTACTAACCATTCCTTGTTCTGCACCTCAGGGGCAGGGCGCTCCTTACAATCTTGTCTTGAATTGTATTGTGATTGTAATGTCTTCCTTTTATTGTAAAGCGCTGCACAAACTGTTGGCGCTATATAAATCCTGTATAATAATAATAATTAGAGCTTCTTCAGGGCTTGAACATGATTGGGAGCATTATGGACTCAAAACTGGCACAAATCCCCGGGATTTATTTATTTGTGGTGTAACTTGGGTATATCTAAAATGAGTGAATCAGAGTTTTGTTGGTTTACTGATTTTGGTTATAGCTGAGTAACGCCAGAAATAATTTATTCCTACTGATTTGTGCCAGCTTTGAGTCCATAATGCTACCCATTATGTTTACTTCTTGAGGAAGGGGGCGATCTTTGAGCTCCCCCGAATCGGGTTGGCTGTTCTATGTTGTGGTTTGTGAACTCATTCTATTAAAAAATGTTGGACTCTTGTCCTGTCTTGTTTAGTGCTCCCATTGGATCTTTTGTAGGTCTATATTCAATTCTGGGTTCTCTTGTATGAGGATATCCTGTTTTTCTTGAGCATGGCCTCACCGGAGCTATTCTGCTTTTTAACTCTGTTCAATATGTGCTAAAGAGGGATGAGAGCTGTAGTGGTTAAGATCTCATAGATTAGAAGGGGGAGCAACGCTGCTATTTTTTGCTAATGACGCTAAATTATATAGAATTATGAATTCACTGACACACCCCCATACATTACCATGGAATACAGTTGAACAAAGCTGCAATCAGTGACAAGCAGTAGGTATAAAAGCGAGATGAATATTGGCATAGATGAAAAGATAAAAACCGGCAATGCGCATATAGTGTTACCTTTGTAACCATCACTTGTAAGGCTATGTTTTTAATATATAGTCATAGCTCCGAACACTGCAGTGTAAAGAAGCACATAGAGGATTGGAGAGGTTCCCAAACTGGGCAAGTAATGTAAATGTTATAGTGAAAGGTTATCAAAACTCAACTTTACTTGAAAAAAAAAGATGATTTCACAGACGCACTGAAATGTATTTATTATAGGTATTTATATAGCGCCGACAATTTACACAGCACTTTACATATTTGCACATTCACATCAGTCCCTGCCCTTAAGGAGCTTACAATCTAAGGTCCCTATCTCACATACATACAGAGCCAATTTAGACAGGAGCCAATTAACCTATCAGCATGTCTTTGGAGTGTGGGAGGAAACCGGAGTACCCACGCAAGCACAGGGAGAACATGCAAACTCCTTGCAGATAGAAATCAATGTGATGCTAATAAGATAACTGTCAACAAGCAGTTAAATATCTCAGTAGCAGACAGATTTAATTGCCAAAGTAGAGTGGTTGATTGAAGACACCTTGTTTATTTTATTTATTACAAGTATTTTTATAGCAGCGACAATTTACACAGCGCTTTACATACTGTACATTTACATCAGTCCCTGCCCTCAAGGAGCTTACTGCCCTGCCCTCAAGGAGCTTACTGCCCTGCCCTCAAGGAGCTTACACACACACACACACACGCAGTCTAGGGCTCATTCATACAGGAGCCAATCAATCTTCCAGCGTGTCTTTGAAGTGTACAAAATCCATCCAGTAATTCTAGATTCCACTACCAATCTATAGCATGTGACAGGCATTCTGCAGCTTAAAGTATACCAGACCTTTATGCTTAGAATGCACTTTAAAGCTAAGCTCCAGGCACAGAAACTTTCATTTAAAGCAGAGGTGGGGAACCTCCATCTGTGTTGAAACTACGATTACCATAAGACATTGCAAGATTCTCACAGGCATGTCTCCCAGAGACATATGCATCATGGGATTTATAGTTTCACCACAGCTGGGGGGCAAGTGACGAGGGAGCATGGAGCCGGCTTCCCGGCCAATCAGGAAGCCAGGTGGGAAGCCAGTTCTATGCTCCCTGGTGACCACGGAGCATGGAGCCGGCTTTCCAGTGCAAGCTGCCCGGCTTCCAATACCGGAAGTTCCAGTATCGGGAGCATTTGGACGCGTACTAGCCCAAGAACTCGATATCGGCACTGATACTAGTTAAAACAAGTTCACAGCTACAACAGCATCAGGCTTAAGGTGCCCATACACCTGCCGATTATCGTACGATAATCGCAGGTGATCCCGCGATCGTACGATAATCGGCAGGTGTATGGAAGGCGTGCGACCATTTCTACTGTACGGTAGCACGTCTTTTGTCTTCCAAGCACGCTTGAAAACCTGCTGAAAATCGTAAGATTTTCGGCGGGTTAGTGGCGTGCTCGGAAGACAACTGCCGAACGGGCCGGTGTGTAAGATGGCAATAATTCTGGGTCCCTCATTTATTGTAATTATCATTTACTGTAATATCTGTAATATCATTTACTGTAATAATTATCATGTACTGTAATAATCATTTACTGTAATTCATGGTTGTTTCCCTTCTCTTTGCTGCTCTTCCTTTTAAATTATCATGTCTTCTCATGCTGGACAGAACTTCCCTTTTCAGCTCAGGGCCTCTTCCTGTAGTGCTGGCTCAGGTTTCAAGCCTATACAAGTCTATACACAGACACCGTGTATCCATTCCTGAGACAAGGCAGTCTGCTGCAAAACAGAAGTTCTGCCCAGCATGAGAACAGATACTGATTTAAAAGGAAGAGCAGCAAAGAGAAGGGAAACTACCATGGATTACAGTAAGGCACACATTACAGTATTGGTTTATGTTAAAGAATCTGAGGGTTTAATGTCACTTTAACTCTAAACTGACGCATTTAAAGCATCACCTGCTGGTAATTTTGAGTACCGTCGTTTTTTGCTGACACAACTTCATCTTTTATTTTGTCTAAATAAATAAGGATGATATTGTATTTGTGTGCACTAACATTCATTAGTGTAATGCTTATAAATATGCTTAAATATCATGCGACAGAAGAGACATGCAACTACCATCATTTTATTCTACAGGGTCTCTACAGGTATGGCACATATAGGCAGCCCATTCATTACCAATGTGTGACATTGAAGTGATCAAAGAACTGTGTGCACCCTTTTTAAAAACATGCTGTGCCAAAACACATCTTCTTCAGTTTTTATGAATTCCCCATATGTGTTTTGGGGTTTTGGTGTTTGAGGTAATTTTCTAGTCAAAAATGCAGTCCTCGGTGCTCCAGCTGTTGTAGAACTACAAGTCCTATGATGCATTGCAAGACCGACAGACACTTGCATGACTCCCAGAGGCATCATGGGATTTGCAGTTTTACCACACCTGGAGTGGAAGTCTACGCCTGGTTTAACACACTCTAGCAGCAAAAGGGTTAAATTACGAAGTATAGTATAGTAAAAATGTTTATTTACAGTGAGTAAATTATATATATATACATACGCCATGTATTATTATTTTTACTTCATTTATTGAAACTTCAGTCTATTTTTTGATTGGCTTGTAGTTTTAACACAATTTAATTAGCTGTAGCTAGGAGTCGCTTGCTTTGCACTATGGGAGCTTTTAACAGGCTAATACACGCATGACGTCATTAGAAGGCGACCTTCCCGGGTTGCATGAGAGGAGGCTCTCGGTGTATTTTATTATGCAGTTTGCTTTGTACGCTTTCCTGGGGGGTGATTGACATGAATCCTAGCCTATAGATAGTAACGCCGCTGTGATGTTTATTACATGCTGAGCTCCGCTCCTGTCTCTCCTTTCGATTATTGGAAGGTGACCGGTCACCCCTGGTGTATCCCGGTCCCGGACATTCTATCACTGCTGGGAAAG
The DNA here is from genome assembly GCF_000935625.1 of Nanorana parkeri. NCBI lineage: Eukaryota > Metazoa > Chordata > Amphibia > Anura > Dicroglossidae > Nanorana > Nanorana parkeri. The sequence goes on from NW_017307807.1 coordinate 205,721, forward strand.
GAGGTCGCCATGGACGTGGCCTACATCTGTGAGTGGGACAGGAAGCCCCGTAGCAGTCACTGCCCCTCCAGTCCGCCCGTGTGTGCCTGGTCCTGCCGCAACCTGATCGCCTTCACCTCAGACCAGCGGAGCGAGGATGAGAAAGGTACCCTTCACACCCCGGCATGCACAGCACTGTTCCTGAGCCCTGACACTTCTGTACTCTGGCCCAAATTCACTTTTTTTATCTCCCTAAAGATTCTGGCCTGAGTGTAAAAATCAGGGTGATACTTGTTCTCATTTTGCTGTTCCTTTACTGCATATCACTGTAGTGCCATGGCAGAATAGAACAATGGCAAAGTCTATTCTAATAACCTAATAAAAACCACGGCAACAAGTTTTCCACTCACTCCGTTGTAATCACTGTTCATGTAGCGCTGAAGACCGTTTTTCATGAAGCTATATAAACTAAAGGATAAGAGGAAAAATAATGGACCATATTGTAAAAACAAAAAAAATTTACTTTATTACATTTTAGCCCGCAAAGCATTGCAACCACGATCAGAGAATTTTGGGCGCAATGCACACGCTCCAGCCCAGGTTCATACGTTGGTTGTGGGGGTGCTGGCATGGGCTTTTTCACATCAGGGTACCCCTTTAATGAAGGGGCCCCCAGATGTGCCTCCCCCTTGTGAATGAGTAAGGGGTACTTGTACCCTACCCATTCACTAGAGGGTTAAAATACATTTGTAAATTACAAGACAAGACTTTTGAACAAATCCTTTTTATTTAAAAAAACAAAAGACAAGTTTTTGACAAGTCTTTTATTGTTAAAAAAAAAAACACCCAAAAATGGATCCACCAACGTAATCCATCGCCAATCACGACGTCCATCGTTGTCCACGACGACTCGACGAAATACAAAATAAATATAATTTTTTTTTACCTGACCTGTGGTCAGGTGCAAGGCTTTAGCCAATGAGGGCTCAGAAGGCACTGTACGGTGCACAGTGCCTTGTGGGGCGCTCAGTGGGCAAATAGCCAGCCGAACACACGAACTGCCGATGTTCCAGTCGAACTCATGCTCGACTCTGAACATCGAGCCCATCCTTAATCACAAACCGCTGATCACTCAGCTCATAATCTCCCAGCAGAGAGCCGTGACTGTAAGTCACCAATCCCCACAGGGATTCCCCCCCTCCCCTCCTCTATTTCTCCAGTGCTAATTGGAGGGACAGACAAGGGAGGAGGCGGGTACAGCTAGCTGTCAATCAGGTAGTGGGATGGATCCCGACGATATTATCAGGATCACTTCCGGCTGCAACGCTGTCATCATATATAACAGCTTTCTGGCCCTGTCCCTCCACTTGAAAGCTTTACTCACTGAAATAAACACACCCCCCCCCTACTGACAAGTGTCCATCCAGCACTAAGCATAGGAGCTGAAACGATCAACTCCTGGGATTCAGTTAGTTTCACAGAGCATTCCATAGGAACATACTGTAAAAGCGTTAGTAAACAAAATGCTTCTGCATTCTACACTGAGTGGCCAGATTATTATGACCACCTGATGTTTGTAGGCAAATTAGCTATAATTTTGCGCTGAAGTAGCTAGAGCTAGAAGTTGTAGGCCATTATAAATAGGGAAGCAGGTTGTTTACCACGACAGTACACCAGGAGTGTAGTGACATCATGAGTGACGTTACGTACTCCCATTCAGTACAGAGGCCGTGACAGAGCTGTTGTAGCTTTGTCCAGTCCTTCCTGAAGCAGTAGATCGCAATATGTATTGATTTGTTGCTGAATAACAGCATAAGGAGTCTGGATCATATCTTCACTGACCAGATCCAGACACCAAAATAACGTGCAAAAAAACAAAACTTTAAAAAAAAAAAATAGAAAATAAATATATATCCTAAACCTATTCCCAGGTCCCAACAGTGACGTTGGATTATCTGAATGACATTCGCATTTACCACATGAGCATCAATTGCTCGCATAAGTGAATGCAATGTCATTCGGAAATTTAGCAATCGCAAACCTTAAAAAATTTTGTTGTGCCCTCATTAACTCGGCTTTTGTTTTTTTTGTATACAGATCTTACTCATATGATTCATATCCTGGACACAGAGCATCCCTGGGATGTCTATTCTATCAACTCCGGACACCAAGAAGTCATCACAAGCTTGGAATGGGACCAGTCTGGTAAGCAGTGAAGATAATCTTGTTCTTACACAAACATATATAATGGATAGAGAGCCCTTTTAAAGAATAAGTGCACTTTAAATCAAAGTACACTTAGCCTTTTGGCCCCTTTAAGAAGACATGACCGATCCCTCCTTCCCCATGAATAGATGAATCCTTGCTGAGTTGTGACGGGCCTAGCCTGTGTTTGTTTACATCCTGCAACGGACGTCTCCCTTTCCTGGTCCCGTCTGCGCAGTAATTCCCTATTGAAGTAATTGGGTTTGTACTGTGCAGAAGCGGCCAGGAGCAGTAGACATCCAACGAAGTCTGGGCCCATCAGAATTGGTGACATCACCTTTAAAGGGCCAAAGGGATATGTGCACTCTGTTTTAAAGTGCAGTTACTGTTTAAAAGACCTCTGCTAAATGATGATGATTCCCTAAATCAGATGAGCACTATTCCAAATTTGTAAACTTTTTTTTTTTAGGATCTCGTCTACTGTCAGCCGATGCTGATGGGCGGATTAAGTGTTGGGGCATGACAGATCACTTGGCAAACAGCTGGCAGTGTATAGTAAGCAGTGAGGTAGACGGAGACCCAATTGTGGCTCTTTCTTGGCTTCACAATGGAGTGAAACTGGCGCTGCATGTGGAAAAGGTAAACCATAATACATTTTGTTTCTTACCTGCATACATTCGTATCTACTCATGTATGTCTTTGTGTCTGTTTTGGTTTGGTATGTTTGCATTTGCAATAGTTTCTGCTAACATTCATCCATTCTGTTTTTTCATAGTCTGGGGTCTCCAGTTTTGGAGAGAAATTTTCTCGAGTGAAGTTTTCTCCATCTCTTACTTTATTTGGAGGAAAGCCAATGGAAGGTTGGATTGCTGTCACTATCAGTGGACTAGTCACTGTCTCTTTGTTAAAGCCCAATGGACAGGTGTTGATGGCTACAGAAAGTTTGTGTCGACTGCGATGTCGGGTTGCTTTGGCTGACATTGCTTTTACTGGAGGAGGAAACATTGTTGTAGCCACTTGTGATGGGAGCAGTACATCCCCTGTACAGTTCTACAAAGTCTGTGTGTCTGTTGTGAGTGAAAAGTGTAAAATTGACACAGAGATCTTGCCTTCACTTTTCATGCGCTGCACTACGGATCCAGCACGCAAAGACAAGTTTCCTGCTGTTACTCACCTCAAGTTTCTCGCCAGAGACATGTCTGAGCAGGTAATTGGAAAATGTATTTTAATTTAGTGGAACAATGGTAAGTGTATATTAGCAGGCCCTGCTTTACAATGGTGAACTGTGGCTAGGTCCCTTTTTGTTCCTGAATTCCTAACCACGGTGGTCTTTTGCACAGAATTTACATGACAGCTCTGACAGGGCAGTCTGCAATTTTCTCTCTTAAAGTAGAAGAGAGACTAAGCCATAAACCAACTTTGTTGCCTCCCCATTGCCCTGCATACATTTTAACATAAATCACAATGTAAATAACTTTTATAACCTTTTTCACGTGACTGTAAAGCTGCAGCTCCTCTGTGTAAATGTGCTGCTGGTGACCATGAACTCTCCCTGTCGACAACGGCAGGTGACATTGATTGGTCGACATTACTGCTTTAAGTGATTCAGCCCCATTGTTGGCCCTGCAAATATACACAGAGGACCCAGAGCTTTTTGGTCAGACTGTGTGCTGAACTGCATACAGGGCATTCATATTTTAAAATGGGTATATTGTTAAGCCTTTCCTTCTACTTTAAAAATGTTTTGGATATACGTATACTTTAAATTTGTAGGAAACAGTTTTTAAAAAAAAGCTATTAATTTTTTTTTGTTGTTTGGGACTTATTGGGGACATTTCCATTCACTTCCTGTTCTGGAAATACACCAGGAAATCTCTACAAAGTGAGGGTAATTCCTCTCATAAACATACAATACCGAAACATTTGTCCCCATTGTAAGGCTGGTCATACACCTATCAACATTTTTTTGTTCAACCCACGGGCTGAATGAAAAAAATTTACCCGATTTCTCCATCAACACAAACAGCGTGTTGATCGAGGAATTCTGCTGTTTACATTGTATTTTCTCAGGTGACACCGGCACCTGTCAGATTACCCGATCAGATCGGGCAGCTCATTGGCTGCCCACTCTAATCGAGGAATGCCGGCTGAAAGGGAGCAGACAGCCCCACACAATGCATGGGCACCTTAAGATAAAATTAATGTAAATGTAAAATGCAACCAATGTATGGGCACCTTAAGATATACTCTCATCTCTCCAGTTATTTTCTGTCTCTTAGACAATGGTCACCAGGACAAACAGAGAGGTTGAATCTCCCCACCAAAGAAACTCTAAATACTCCTTTTTTTTACTACTCTTTTTCCAAACTTAGTGACACAACTCAGGAGTTAAATCTTAAAAATGCATTCAAGTATCCCAACTATTAACAAAAATATAACTTATTTGTATATCGCGTGTATTGAAATTATAGTCTATCACTGGAGCAAGCTTGGAGTGGTGGATGCTTCACAACACACACAGGGACCTTGGGGAACAAATGTCGCCACCCTCCAGAAGGAAGGACATTTACAGCATGTATTTAGAGATGATTTGAGGAACTACAGCTGAGTGTAATAAATAAATAAATAAATAAACAAATAAGTAGAGGTGCACCGAAATGGAAATTTTAAAACCGAAACGAAACCAAAATTTAAAAAAATGTCAGGCCGAAACCGATACCGAAAATGTTTTATTTTTTAAAATATTTTATTTTTTATAAACTTTTTAATTTTTTTATATTCTATTTATTCATTTTTTATTAAATATTTTTATTTTTTACTTTACTTTTAGGGGCTTCGGGGAAATATTAGGGGTCTAAAACGACCCCTGATATTTCCCTTTTAAAATAGAAAAAGAGATTGAGTCCTCAATCTCTTTTTCTGTGTCCCCTGTTATCAATGAAGAGGAATCCTCTATGAGTGTTCCTGTTCATTGATAACATGAGAACATTGTTTGTTTACTATAACTACAATTATGAATGAATGGGGGTGATATAGATCACTCCCATTCATTCATAATTGAGGATATATTAACCATACCATATCCTCAATTATGTACAAACACTCAGCGATCACTGATCGCTGAGTGTGTGTACCTTGCTTTTCTCTCTGACACGCTGTCGCGCTGATCGAGCGGTGTAGAGAGGAAAGCCCAGCCTCCTGTGACAGCGCTGTCTCCGCCCCCACACCGCTCTGCCGGACTGTGATAGGCGGCTGCGCGGTGTGGGAGGAGAGACGCCGGCCGCTCACAGCGCTCTCGTCCTGCAGCGCTCGGCCAGCTGTCACTTTCTTTTCTCCACGCTGGAACAGCGCCCAGCGGGGAGAAAAGAAACCAGGGATGCGCCGATGTATCGGCCGAAACATGGCTCTTTCGGCATTATGCCAAAAGTGCCATTTTCGGCCGATATATCGGTGCATCCCTACAAATAAGATACATTTTTGTTAATTGTTAAGGTATTGAATTAATTTGAATTAATTTTTGAGATTGAACTCCTGAGTTTAGTGTCACTTTAAAACTATTTAAAGTTTTGACTGTGTATGGATACTGACTCCATTTCAAAATTCAATCTAACGAATAGTTCTCGTCTGTGCAAGGCCAGCTACATAAGCTATTGATGGCAGTAAGGTAAATGTATAATATACAAATATACACTGTTTAAAAAGATCTGTTTTAGCTCCTGAATACTGTACCACTATCTATTTTTATCAACTAGTGTAAAAACCAGAAAAACTATAATTTCTCACAAATGTACTGTACATTGTGATAGAATAGGTATAGTGTTTGTTTCCAGAGTGTAACATGTGAAATCATCAAGTGCATATAACCTTGTATATAGTTACCTGTTTTCTATTCTTTCATTGGTTAGGTTCTTCTATGTGCCTCTAATCAGTGTTCAAGTGTAGCGGAGTGCTGGTCTTTGCGTAAGGAAGGTCTTCCCCTCAACAACATCTTCCAGCAACTTTCTCCCGGAGGTAAAGTAGCATTATTACTGCCTCTAGACTGCACTGCTCTACTATAAGTTCTGCACCTGCCACCAAGCATAACCCTCACTTAAAGGCCTCATTTACACACAACGCAAGAGCGAAATTGTGTATGCACGCGTACATGCGTGCACTATATCGGAAACAAAAAAATCACTGCGCTAGAATTATTTTATAGTGTTGGACCAGCTCAACAATGTAAGGTGTTAGACCCGTGTATATTTAGTGAATGTCGTTTGCTGCGCTAGGTACTGTGTGTTGCAAAAAGAGTTCATATGAACTACTCTTTACATTAAATAATACATTATATTCTTACGTGAATGTGCACAAATTGTAACAGATCTCGAAATAGCTTCCAATTACTGTGATTCCCTATGCAACATAATATCAGAATAATCTTTAAATCATTGATAAATCTTCAAATCTAAACATAATTGAACATAACATGTGAATTAATCAAACCAAATTATAAATATCCTATTAGGTGCATCAATGAATCAATAATGAGTGCAACCCTAGAAATGGGTTGAAATGTCACATCTACAACAAACATACGAATTAATCAAACCAAAATATGTATACATTGAGTGCATCAATGAATCAATAATGAGTGCAACCCTAACAATAGGTTGAAATGTCACATCTAAAACATACGGCAACAGTGAATATAGCAGAGCAGTCCTGTATCTCGATCCCAGCAATCGGTAAACAGCCACAGTTAATATATTTGTTTCACTTAGCTCCAGGACGTCTTCAAAGGACAAAGCTCTGTTATCTTCTTTGTTATGTTATTCCCCCCAACCCCCAGCCCGGACTTGTGCCGAAGCAATCCTACTTGTTTTAGATAAGCATTCGTTTTTGTCCACCCGTGTCCAAATACCGGGTTGGGCACTGGTCTCTCCTTCCCCTCCGGTTAACTCCTTCCTCACCCGTGCTCAGCGGTAATATCCACCCCACGGATTGGGGAAAGAAATGGGGGACAAAAGGAAAAGAAAATCCTTCTTAGTGCAGTTTGTAAAAAACATTTATTTAAAAGAGTTTAAAATGCACTTACAAGAACGATGATTTTTTAAAAGCTTAAAACGCAACAAGCGGTCGAGCAGTTGAGACAGTCAATCATGGGAGATGTGTGAGACGGAACCAGCACCTCCTTTTGCGTGCACTATATGCAATCCCAGAATGCATAATTCGTAATAGAAATTTTAATGAACTGTACACGCGTGCCTGGATGCATCTCGGTTCCATTCTGTTTTTGCGCATTTTTATGCTACGCAAATATACGGCTCCATACGCAGCTATGTGAATGGAGCCATTTATTTGCATATGGTACAATATGGTTTTTCTTGTTTATTGAGGGACACAGGATTCAGAAACACTTGGGTTATACTGCTGCCTAAAGGAGGATATGGTAATTTCAAACAAAAAAAAACAGTGACCAGCCACCCGTTTTTACTAGCCAATTTTCCAAGAAAACATTAGGTTTTTTTTTGTTGTTGTTGTGTTTGTTTTTTTTTGGTCAATCGGCATTTCCCTACATACTGCTTGAGCTGGTCTCAGTATTCAGCTATCCAGATTGACATATCTCCAGCAATAGCTTTAGAAGCTGTACCCAGACCCTGCAGAACTGGACCAGATTGTACTGTGTTGTTTAGCTGTGGAGCGCTTACTGGCTCCAGAGCCATGGCACAGCCTCTAGTGTGACCCAGTCTCTGATGACGTGTGGCCTGAGCACCAGGAGTTGCATAACTATGAAGACCATTGGGCACCTTTTTATTATTCCTATTTTCCATTGTTATATGCAGAAAGGGTTCATGCTGTAGGACTGGGATAGAACTATTAAGGGGAGTGTTGCACACGTGTTCCCACCAATTCGGCATCAGGCAACATCTCCCACTACTGCTCTTGGTTGCGGGTAAGACAGGGATGTGCCTTGGTTGGTCTTTGCTGTTCGCTTACAGTAACCTGATCACCTCTGGTCATCTGAACATCTCCTACTTCCAGCAGCTAGTTCTTGAGTAACCAAGATTTAACTTTATATCCTAGAGCTATGTTGCCCCTACAGCATGTTGGAGCCCAGACATATGGGGAGCCGTCCTGCTTTAACTGGTCCCTCCAACTCTAAATCCATTAGTGGCTCTTCTGCCTGCAGTGTACCTTCCAAAGGGCCTGAGAACAGTCTGCAACATTGTCTTCTGCTTGAGTTCCATGCTAGGGATGTGCACGGACTTGATGCAAGTCGAGTTTGCCTTAGCCCATGCAAGACAATGCCTTAGTCACAACTGATTGGGCCAGGAGGGGGGATGTGTCACTGACATTTTAGCTCGGTCAAACTATGTAGGCACCAAGTTCAAGCACATCCCTAGTCCCTATACTACTCAGAGACTTCCTTAACTCCGTCAGCCATGGCTCCTTTCTCAGTTCTTTCCTGGGAAGATTTCACTGAAGATATGCTGGGTAAAATTTGACCAGCTGCAACCCTTATTGCCGATTATCCCAACAGAGGTCAAAAGCAAACTTCCAAGGCCATCACCTGAAGAATCTTTATCCGATGTACCTTCGGCTGTAGCAGAATCTGAGCTTTCTGCCATAAATACTCTGCTAGTCCCAGAAATCACAGGATCTCAGAAATCCTTAATTGATGATATTGCCCCTGAGGGGCCCAAAGCAGTTGCTATTGCTCCCAGGCTTAGAGAGACTATTTCAGCTGTCATTGATACTGTGCACGACCTTGAAATTGGAACAACAGCCTGAAGTTTCTACTAGTGCTGCTACCTTTACAGGTTCTCTACAAAACCTCTCTACAGGTCCTGGGACTACTAAGACCTTCCCGGTGCACCCTTTTAGTTTTCGACTCCCTTTATGAGGTTTGTGACATTACTATTTTATTCACTTCTCCTAAATTTTTTGCAGCTCTTCACCCATTTTAAGGAGTCTTTTGTTAAGAAACAGACTGTTCCTACTATCACACCAGTTTCCGCTGTGTAAAGGTTTTAAGGGTTTTACAGCTTTTTCATAGTCCCTAAACCAAATGGGGGCATGAGTCCCATTTTGAATCTGAATGCCTCTCTTCATCAGGGAAACTTTCTGGCCTGTAGCCGTCAACCACGCAAATTTGAATGTCCTTATTTGTCCTACACATTAGTGATTCCTTTGCTTTGCCTGGGTGTCCCAGCACTCCCAGTTCGTGGCCCTGCCATTCAGCCACTAAGATGCTGACTCTTGTACTAGACTTGCTATGCTCCCAAGCTATCCTCATAGTGGGATATGTGGGCAACCTCCTTTTAAGGTTATGACTCTTCAATCCAGGAGTTGTCCAACTCTGCGTTCTACAGTTTTGGGGCTGATGGTAACCTCATTTTGAGGTACTTCAGTTTGCCCAGTTCCACTCCAGATCAGGAATACAGCTCTGGATTTGTGGAAATCCTTCCTTCCCCTGCACAATCTAATCTTGCGCCTCTTTCTCACGGCAAGGCAAGATTGAGATGGAGATCGTTCTGATGATACTTATAGATTTAGATTAGTCCAGGTGAATGTGTTACTTGGATCTTCTCAAACTCCTTGCAGATGCTCCATGGCATACCATGCTAGGTGCAAGGTAATAAGCTTTTATCCAAGGAAATACTCCATAGGAGGAATCCTCAACTTTTTACAATCTAGCCTGGATCAACATTTAGCCATGAGTACCATCAAAGTCCAGATTTCTGCACCTGCGATCTTGTTCCAGAGTCCCATTCTTCGATTAAGACCTTTTGTTCAGGGTGTGTTCCATGTAGCTTCCCCTTTGCTTTCACCTGTTTCTCCATGGGATCTCAATTTTGGCTCCCCGATAATGGCCATTTAAACCTATCTGGGATTTTCCCCATTCCACTCTTACTCAGAATGTTGCCTTCCTTGTTGCCATCACCTCTGCGAGGCTTGTTTCTGAGCTGGTGGCCTTGTCCTGCAAAAAAAACTTTTTCTGGTCTTGTAAAACACCATGGTGGTGTTGAAGTCCATGGCCTTCTTCATTCCTAATGTGGTTACGGCCCTTTACCTCAACCATGACATTGTTCTCCTGTCCCTTTTTGTCCATCTCCAGTGCATTACATTTCCCTCTGTTGTCTGGATTTAGTATGTGCTGTACTTGTTTATCTCGCAGCAACTGCTTCAATTAGAAAAAGCTACTTCTTTTATCATGCTTGACTGTCCCTGTGAAGTGGAACCTGTTTCTCATGCCATCATTTTGCGGTAGCTCAGACAGATCATCTTCCAAGCTTATGGTCTTAAGGATGAGGTTCCACTCCTTCCTGTTTAAGGTGCACTGTACAAGATCAGTGAGTGATTCCTGGGGGTTTTTTTTAGCACTGAGCTACTGTCTCCCAGATTTTTAAGACCACATGTTCTGTAGGTTTTACCAGGTGATAGTTCATGTCTCATCTGATGCCAGCTTCGGGCATAAGGTCCTTCAGGCGGCTTTTTGAACTGCAGGCAGCCCAAAGTCTTGTTATGCGAAACTGGTAGTTTTTTGTTGCTGGTGCCCACCCCTCAGTTGGACTTCTTTTAGAAGTTCTATTTGTCTGAATGAGAAAGAAAATTGGGTTTTGCTTCTTACCATAGAGTTTATCTCTTGGAGTTCATTAAGGGACACGGGCACCACCCCTCTGTGATTTATGACCCTTGCTGTTGGTTATGCTTTGTTACAAATCTGAGGCATGCTGACAGAGGGAGGGATTGTACCAGGATGGTTACTGTTTTTATGTTTGCTGGTGTCCACAACCTCCTGTAGGAAACAGTATAACAAAATTGTCTCTGACTCTGGTGTCCCTCAAGGAATGCCAAGAAATTGATTTTATGAAATCCATTGAGTACACAATCAAATATTACTGGATTTAGGCCATTTTCATTTAGCATTCCTGTTCTGGCTAGTTTCCAGCCATTGCATAAAGGGAGATGTGTGATGCCGGGAGCGAGTGCCTCCCTGTTTGCAAAACCGCACATGCACAGTGAACTCTTTCCCACTGTTACAGCAGGGCCAAGCTTAGCTGTTGCTTGGGGATAGGTAGCAGCCTGTATTTTATATTATTTTGTTATCTGTATGCTACAAATACAATTTGTTCCATTGTCAATAGACTCTCTTTAGGTGGTTAGTTTGTTTGCTTTGTAGTGCTGGTGTCCTAACTAACAGTTTCTACCAGGGACATAATTTTTATGATAGATTCTTGTGGATCCACTCTTTTTGTAGGAACGCTATTTGCATGCAGTTAGTATGCACTTCCTTTTATTGTGGCGAGTTTGTTTTGTGCACTTCATTTTCCTCATACGACCAGAAAAACATACTGGTAGATGAATATCTATTGGAAATCCTATCTATCTATCTTATCTATGTATCTATCTATCTTATCTATGTATCTATCTATCTTATCTATGTATCTATCTATCTTATCTATGTATCTATCTATCTTATCTATGTATCTATCTATCCTAATGGTGTTCGTTTTATTTTTTTCCCCAAGTGAGTGATAAGCAGCCAATGATACTGAAGTGGCGTATATTGTCAGCTACTAATGAACTGGAGCGTGTGTCTGCTGTAGCTCTGCCCAAACTGCCAATTTCCCTTACCAACACAGACATCAAAGTGGCAAACGAGACTAAGTTTTATCCTGGACTAGGTATGATACTTTTATTATTTCTTTGTTACCAGAGAAGGCCAGTTGGAGTGTATGGCTAAAAATAATAAACATGTTCTCTCGTAATTAGAATTTGTTACATTTTTCAGGTCTTGCCCTGGCATTCCATGATGGTAATGTTCACATTGTGCATAGATTATCACTACAGACAATGGCCGTCTTATTTGGTTCATCCATTCGTTCCTCTGAGGAGCCCAGTTTAAAACGTCAGCGTTCGCCGACCCCATGTGTTCACTTCAAGGCTCTGCAGATGTCCTGGACCTCATTGGCATTAGTTGGATTGGACACCCAGGGCAAGGTTAGGACAAAAATCATAGACGGTATTTTCTTGACTTCTTCCCCAGTATATAGTGCTTACAAAAATAAGACCAGTCAGGGATATAGGACCAATTTTTCAGTTATAGCTGTTTTCACATTGTAGCCCATCTGTATATGAGCAGAAATACAATCTGCATATGGTGTAGATTTAATATCCCAATGAGGAGTACAGTCTCATGAATAATGCTGGTACAGATGGATCCATCCTACATTCTCTACTTCAACAGTCACTAAAAACAGAAAGTATCTATGTTCTCCCTGTGTTTTGCATGGGGTTTCCCAGGTGCTCTGGTTTCTATCTACCCCAAAAATACATCGATAGGCTAACTGGCTTCCACCCAAAACTAGACCTACAGTGGGTATATCCTTGACTGTATGATGTGTGTATGCTTCTTTGATAGACCAGAACTGATAGCGGTTTAGTGAATTTTGGAAAGCACTGTAGAGAAATGTAGTGTTCTATAAATAAGTAAATACATAAATTCGAGTTAGGTGTAAAATAAAAATCTGTGCAAAGAGATGGTTTAGTGAAATGACAGTATACTTGTTCTTTTTTTTTAGTAACCCAAGTTTTGTGTTTTAATAGCTGAGCATGCTTAGAGTCTCCCCATCTATGGGTCACGCCCTTGATATGACTACTTCACTTCGTCATCTCCTGTTCCTGTTGGAATACTGCATGGTGACTGGGTACGACTGGTGGGATATTTTGCTACATGTACAACCAAACATGGTACACAATTTAGTAGAGAAACTACATGAAGAGTATACCAAACAAAATGCAGCACTGCAACAGGTGAGATCTGGTCAGGTACATAGAAATGAACGCAACAACATAATTTAAAGCAAGTGATATGCTGTTTAAATCATCATGAATTATACCCCTTTTTTTAATGATTATTTAGGTCCTTTCTACTCGGATCTTGGCTATGAAAGCATCACTCTGTAAACTGTCACCAAGCACCATCACTCGAGTCTGTGACTATCATGCCAAGTTGTTCCTTATTTCCGTCAGCTGCACCCTAAAGTCTTTGCTGCGACCCCACTTTCTTAACACACCTGACAAAAGCCCCGGAGACAGGCTTACTGAGATCTGCAATAAGTACCCTGATACAGGTAAAGCTCCTGCAAAACTGAGTACAAATGGAAATCTGTTTTTACCATGATTAGTATTAGCTGTAAACCACACTTTCTCTTTAAGATATAGACAAAGTGATGATCAACCTGAAAACAGAGGAATTTGTACTGGACATGCCAACTCTTCAGTCGCTACAGCAGCTTATTCAGTGGATTGGGGACTTTGTGTTGTATCTCCTGGCTAGCCTTCCCAACCAGGTAACCATGCTTTACCACCAAATCACTGAGGCCCTTCTGTATCTCCTTCCTTTCTTCCTTTTTTTTTTTTTTTTTACATTTCCCTTTTTCCTGGAGTGTAATGTTAAAATGATGTAGTTATAAATCATTATTAGAAATAGAAATTGTCCTATAATTAGGTGGCTACAAAACATCTGATATTACCTGTACTGCAAGTGTTCAGGAAAGATGAACACTTTGAAGCTTCCCATTTCTTTATTGTTAGTAGGTCATCTCCTCCATAGCTCTAATACAAAATATTAATAACAATAATTTTGAGCTTTGTAAAGGGTTCACTTTGTAAAAAGAATTGATTAAACCAGTAGACGGACAGTTTTGGGTGTATAATACTGGATGCAAATTGGTGCTGGATACTGAAACCAAAAAAATATATTACACAGAAAGGAACAAAATTATATACAGAACCTCAGGGATAAATATACATTACAAAAATGTTTATTAATTCCATTAAGAATAATACATAAAAAGCGTCATTCCATCACACAAATCCATACTGTTATCATTAGGGGGTAGAGGCATAAGGCGTAATACTTACCTTATTCCTCGCTCCAGCAGGCTCCCTTCATCTGTGCAACTGATCCTGGGAAGCCTCCCCTCTCTCTCTCCTCACCTCTACTGCAGTCATGCACCTGTCTCCTCCACAAACAATGCAGGGCTAATAGCTCTGTAGTGTACATGAGCCTAGAGTGTCTGGAAGAAGAGGGGAGTGCAGGAGCAGGGATAAGGTAAGTAAAAACGCTTCTTCCTCTGCCCCTTAAATCTTTGAAGTGCAGAGGGAGTTCCCACTGCAAGGGTTTTTTTTTTCTGCATCCCAGAGTTGGACTTTAAAGTAGGACTTTTTTTATAGCACATTAAACACCAAAACCTCCCACTGCAGATATTTCTGCCAAGAATTGGTCGTCTACTTAAACAAGCTCCGGTGTGTGTGTGTGTCAGTATAACCCTTGAAATGCAGGAATAGAAATGCTATTGGAGTTATTCTGGGTTCAGGTGGTTTTCAGCAATTCAAGATGAGGCAGATAGTTCAGCTCTCCACAAAAAACGACTGCCATATCTGTGTCCTTGAAGCATGTAGACAATTGATGCAAATGTCACACTCAAACAGGTGCTATGTTCAACAAGGAACAGCTGTATAGAATCAGCTTCTGTTTAAAGGAGAACTATGGGGTTAGGACTTTTCGCCATAGTTCTTCTTAGGGTAATGGGAGGACACAAACTAGCGTCCTCATTAGTGTTGTCCTCAATTAACAAGTACAATAGCACTGTATCTTTGTAGCATGTAGACAGATGTAGTGAGTAAGGCATTTTAAGAGCAAAGCGGCAACAAGTCTGTGAGTAGATCCAAATCAGTTAAAGGTTTATTTGACACACGCGTGTGGGGAAAGGCCTTAGTTTGTCAGGCCAATCCCCACTGCACTCTAGTTCATACAGCTTTTTATAGCTCTATAGATCAAGATAACAAGTACGCTTACATCATTGTTTCAGTTTAACAGAATTCACATAAGTCCTGATTCAGCATTATTTGATCCTCACGTGTACATAGCAAGTGTCTGTGTTTAGATAAACTAAAAACTCCTAGAATGGCAATTTCTCCAATGACTTTAAGATAACAGCCAACACCCGACTAAAAAGAGTAACTTGCAACTTTGTCTCATGAACAAGTGACAAAACATGTGTTTAAGTGTATATTAAATGTTTTAAAGTCTCT
Source organism: Nanorana parkeri (assembly GCF_000935625.1). Taxonomy (NCBI): domain Eukaryota; kingdom Metazoa; phylum Chordata; class Amphibia; order Anura; family Dicroglossidae; genus Nanorana; species Nanorana parkeri. The sequence goes on from NW_017307807.1 coordinate 220,988, forward strand.
AACTGTATTTAACAGAATGTATGTTTCTCTTTAATATAATTTACATATAGAATATGATCGTATAGTGGAATATCTTTAACCTGTCATTTTAGATGTCATATCATTTACTTTTGGTAGTGTGCCTTATCTTATACCATATTTACTAAACAGTCTTACTTATGAGATACATTCCATAATATGTTTCATTAAGCATAACATTACACTGACAAACTAGAGCCCGAAAATGTGATTCAAGCAAATGTGTCCACAATCCCGTGTCTCTCTTCAGCCCCGCTGCTACATCATACCACCATAATTCCGGTATACCAGTCCAGCATGGAGTTGGGGAATACCATGCAAGGTGCTACCAATTACACATTTCTTCCGCATTTGTTACTCTGCCTAAATAACTATTTAAAGAAGCACCCACAAACCGGTTTCAGTTGATAGTAAAATAAGATCAGATCAGTATGATGTACAAGCCACCTTAAGAAACTCTGATCTTTATAAAGCGCGTAGTATGCAGTAACAAGCAGCAGAGCATGGGTGTGTTGGAGTTAATATGTAAAATAGCACTTCTGCTTGCAAGAAACTGCTATTCAAATTGCATACATAGTAACAAGAATCTGTGTAGCTGCCATTTTTCTGTCTACCGCAGTTGTCCATTGTGGATAGCACTAGACACAAACAGAAGCTGATTCTATGCATCTGTTCCTTGTTGAACATGGCAATTGTTTGAATGTTGCATTTGTATCAATTGGCTACATTTTGCAAGGACACAGAGCGATGGCAGTTGTTTATTGTGCAGAGAGCTGAACTATCTGCCATATCTTCAATTGCTGGAAAGCACCAAGCAAGTGTCACAAAATGACACTTCATTCAAGTCTGCGCACAACCGTGAGTTGTCATGCAGGGCATTATTATGTGTTGTCCGCTGCACTGCATAAAAATGCATACATGCTGCACTTTTATACACTGCACACCCGCAAATGTGTATGGCTTGAACAGGGAATTGTTTTCTTGTTTCCATGCATTGAGCATGTGCTGATCAACGCACATGGTGTGACCGCACCCTAAGGGGGCGGAATCAGCAAAGTAATCTGACATTTTCTATTTTTTTAACATTTACGTTTGTGTCATAGCATGTTGGCCAAGACTTTAGCTTTGAAAGTGTAATATGCACTTACCCATTACTGTGTTCAACAGGGCTCTTCATTCCGGCCTGGGCACAGTTTTTTACGTGATGGAGCCTCACTAGGTACACTACGTGAAATGATGGTGATGATTCGAATTTGGGGCCTCCTGAAACCCAGCTGTCTTCCCGTATACACAGCCACATCAGACACACAGGACAGCATGTCTCTGCTTTTCCGTCTGCTCACCCGCCTCTGGATGTGCTGTAAGAATTGATCTTTTCTTTGTAAGGATTGATCTTCTCCTTGTGACCTATTTGATAATGCTAAGTCTATGCTGACTGTAATGTACTTGCCATATAGGTCGGGATGAAAATCACCCCTGCGAGCCAGACGACGCATTAATAGATGAGTGCTGCCTTCTTCCCAGCCAGCTTCTAATCCCAAACATGGATTGGTTGCCTCTCGGGAATGGATTGATCAGTCGGCTGCAGGGCAAGCTTCCTCTGCGTCTACAGTTTGGAAAACCTCCTGGGGCCCCCAGCCATGCATCTGTACAGTATGAAGCATATACAAGGTAGGTCTACACGGGTCTGTGACTTATTAAGTTATCTTTTTCTGGAATAATGATAGGCTTTGTTATAAACAGCTGGTATACTTTTTATTTCATCCAGGTCTCCCTCCCAGCCAAAAATTGACCATCTGAGAAGACTGCATTTAGGAACATTTCCCACAGAGCCTTGCAAATCCTGCACACGGTTAGTTTGGTATCATGTTTCTAATAGAGTACTTTGTTGTGTTAGTGCTGTTAGGGCATTTCTTAGCTCCATATATTAAACATACCAATAAGTTTTTTTGCATCCATAAATCTGCTTTAAAACCTGTCTTGGAATTTTAAAACCGATTGGTGATACAGGAAAAAAAAATAGAGAGCTGCAGGCAATGCCTAGCAATTCCACCCACTTCATTTGTAGGGAGCTCTCTGGAATTAGACTGTAGTACAGGGGCGCCCACAATTTTGCGTCTGGAGATCTACTTTTCAAATGACGAGCTCAATGAGATCTACCAACGAAAAAACGCCTGCATTCAGGGGCGGGAGGGGTCGTGGCGGCCCACAGTGCGATCGTCTGCACCTGTAACCCAGGCACGCACCTGTAAGCCAGACACATAAGTGCCTGCGTTCCAGTGCGATCCGCAAAAATGCTGCAAGCACTATTTTTGCAGATCGCACTGGACCGGAATACAGGCACTAATGTGCCTGCGTTCCGGGTGCGGGCGATCGCACTATGGGCAGGGGGCATGCCTGCGGTGTCATTGACTTCAATACAACCCCACACCCCCTCCCGCCCCTGAATGCAGCGAGTCGTCTGGCTTAGATTCCAGGGCGTCCTAGAGGCCCCAGCGTCTTGTCCTCCCGTGGTGCTCGTGTGGCCGACGTTGCACATGGGGAGAGGTGTCCTTTCCCTTTCCATCTGCGGCATCTAACACATTCAGCCGGCAGCCGCATGAGCACTGCTGGAGCATAGCTGTAGCCAGCTCCTTTTGCGCCCGAGGCAAGAAAAAAAACGCCCCCAACAAGCGTGTGATGTCACCCAGCGCCCTGCCTTTAGGATTTTTTAAACATTTTTTTACTTTTTTTTTTTTTAATTTAATTTAATTTTTTTACTGTTGGGGGGGGCTTCGGGGAAATATTAGGGGTCTAAACAGCCCCCGAAGCCGCTGTCACAGAACTAAGGCCGACCGCTGAGGGGAGAGAGGCGCCGGCTGTCAGATCCAGACCGAGCGTCTCTCTCTCTCTACTCACCGCTCAGCATTAGTTCTGTGACAGCGGCTCCGTCCTCCGCCCTCCCCCGCCGCCGGGTTCCTTAACTTCTTCTCAGATCCCCGCTGCATACAGATGGAGAGAGCAGCGGGGATCCAGAGAAGCCCCACCGGCGGGAGGAGAGGATGTCGCGATCTACCAGTGATCGCTACGCGATCGACTGGTAGATTGCGATCGACATTATGGGCACCCCTGCTGTAGTATATTACACATATTTCAGATTAAGGTAAATTGAGATTTCTGCATTCCACACAGTTGCAGCATTAAGGAGAATCCTGGAGGCTGCTATTTCTAATTCTCATTCTGCACATTATATTTTCCTGGTTGTCCCGTTTTCCCTCCTTCTTAAATGCTTGTTTCTTACCTGAAACAAATGTTCACATAAAGATATCGGCTGTTGATCTGACTTTCCTGATATTTGTTCCTGTTTGGTGAATGAATGAAACCGTTTTTGAACAGGTTTGGTCAGTGTGCTAGCCAGACAACCATCATCATGTGTCCAACAGGAAAGATAACATTAATAGTTCACTAATTAAATGGCTGCATGGAGTTGACCTTTAAAACTCAAGTCCACCCTTAGGACCCCTCTCCCTTCCTAGCTAAAAATGTAGATATCTTTTTGATGCCAGCAGAACACAAATTAAGAAAATATATACAATCAAAGCCTGTGTAATTACTGTGCAGCTACACAGAAGCTTGGGAACTGTCTACAAAAGCTTTACCAGTGGATGGCAGCTGCAATTCTCGCCATTTTGGAATCTGGAGAGAATTCAGTCCTATATGCTCCACTAGAGGGCACATGTAGGACACTAAGTTTTTATGGGTTTTGGCTTTGCAAAACAGCCAGTTTGGGGACTGTATTGTAAATGTGCTCATTTTAAAGCTAAACTCCAGGCAAATTAAAAAACACTAATGGTTGTATTTGTCAATGTATTAAAATAAGTATATTGTAAGTATCTGAATTTTGTCTTGGTATCAGCTAGCTCTATGCAAAGTAGAACTCAGCCTGGGGGTGGTGGCGGCAATACTAAGAACCAGTCAGGTATGCTATATGCACATATGCTGGCAAGGAACATGCTGATTAGCTTATCAATCTGTCTCTGATCCTTTACAGTCCACTTGCAGGTTGGGGGCAGAGAACCAGTCCATATTGCAGAAGTTGAGTGACCAGTATGCACTGTCTTACTGTGATGGGCAGAAATACAAATCCTTTGGCAGATAAAATCGCACCCACTTCCAATTTAGATTTGTAGAACTTCAAATGTAGATTTAAGTGTTTGCCTGCGGTTTAGCGTTCAGAAAAATCTAAATTCTACATTCATAAAAACTTGCACAATTAAAAATGTGACGTTTATAGTGAAAAATACACACAAATCACACAAACGTACAGCATGTTCATGTGTGGTTTCCTCCTTAACTTCTGTATGTCACATCAGGCAGTTATGAGTCATATCAAAACAGCTGAAATCTAGCATCATTTGTCTCCTTTTTAAAGGTGGCCATACACTGGCAGTTTTTTCCCCGTTCAGCCGCTAGACTGAATGAGAAAAAAAAATGCATGATTAACATAGGTGGGAAATTCCCATGATGGGGTATTCTGACAGCAACGGGTGTGCTGCTTCAGAATGCCGAAACGGTGACTGCAGCTGCAGGCCCGGATTTTATGAAATTACAAAATTCGACCAGCTTTAGACTTTAAGATTATATATACAGTGAGTTCAACTTTTTATGATTTATTGTTTTAATAAACCATTTATATGAGCTTAAAATTGTTTAGTTTTGAGTAGTTTAATTGTCATTATAGAAGAAACTGTGTCTTATTTTTGCTCAGGTGTGGCTGTGTAACAATGTTAAAGTCTCCGAATAAGGCGACTGCAGTGAAGCAATGGGAACAGCGTTGGATAAAAACCTGTCTATGTGGAGGGCTTTGGAGAAAGATGCCTCATACCTACTCTTGACCTTCCTCTTGCAAAATTCAACCACAGTTTGAGAAGCTGAAGAAGTGGAGTATGAGCCTGTGGCCGGTTCTCCACTACTTGAAAGTATGTGTCTCCTACTGCCCAAACTACTGCAGTGGGCATGAAAGACAGTCACGGAAACTGGGATAACATTTGTTGTACAAAGACTTTGTCTCTAGAATTGCTATGCAGCCATGTTTCATATAATTTTTTTTCTAGAAGAACACCATCTTGTAAATACAAGTTGTACATAAGAACTGCTAATGGATAATAAAATTGTGAATGAAAGAAACTAAAAGGAAACCCAGAAGAAGGGAAGGGAGCATAAAGGTGAACTGGCTTCATTATGTTTTGCCACTAAATTGCCAACTGCATGGTCAACATTACTGTCCTGTGTGAGAAGCTTACTTCAGGTTCTTGCAACCTATGCCACCTCACAGATTCAACTTTGCTTTTGAGCACTTGCCTTTTTTTAACAGTTGGGTGGTGTACTGAAAGTAGAGGACACTTGTTTCAATGTAGATTCTAATCAAAATTGAAGGACAAAGTGCATCTTTAATAGAAAAATTAAAACACAGCAATGCCACAGCCTAAATCTCAGTTTTTACTGCCCATGAATGGTACAGTATTAAGTCCCTGAATGCTGACTTTTTCCATGGTTGCATGGAATAATAGCAGTCTACCCAGCATGTGTGCTAAGCTGGAGCTGGGTGACCGGCCCTATTTTAGCACTATTTTTAACATACGCTATATTGCCAAAACTATTGGGACGCCTGCCTTTACATGCACATGAACTTTAATGGCATCCCAGTCTTGGTCCATAGGGTTCAATATTGAGTTGGCCCACCCTTTGCAGCTATAACAGCTTCAACTTTTCTGGGAAGACTGTCCACAAGGTTTGGAGTGTGTCTATGGGAATGTTTGACCATTCTTCCAGAAGCGCATTTGTGAGGTCAGGTACTGATGTTGGACGAGAAGGCCTGGCTCGCAGTCTCCGCTCTAATTCATCCCAAAGGTGTTCTATCAGGTTGAGGTCAGGACTCTGCAGGCCAGTCAAGTTCCTCCACCCCAAACTCGCTCATCCATGTCTGCATGTCCTTGCTTGACTGCATGTCCTTGCTTTGTGCACTGGTGTGCAGTCATGTTGGAACAGGACGGGGCCATCCCCAAACTACCCCCATAAAGTTGGGAACATGAAATTGTCCAAAATGTCCTGGTATGCTGATGCCTTAAGAGTTCCCTTCACTGGAACTAAGCGGCCAAGCCCGACCCCTGAAAAAGAACCCCACACCATAATCCCCCCTCCACCAAACTTTACACTTGGCACAATGCAGTCAGGCAAGTACTGTTCTCCTGGCAATCGCCAAACCCAGACACGTCCATCGGATTGCCAGACCGAGAAGCGTGATTCGTCACTCCAGAGAGCACGTCTCCACTTCTCTAGAGTCCAGTGGTGGCGTGCTTTACACCACCACTGCATCTGATGCTTTCTATTGCACTTGGTGATGTAAGGCTTGGATGCAGCTGCTGGGCCATGGAAACCCATTCCATGAAGCTCTCTATGCGCTGTTGTTGTGCCAATCTGAAGGCCACATGAAGTTTGGAGGTCTGTAGCTATTGACTCTGCAGACAGTTGGTGACTTCTGCGCACTGTGCGCTTCAGCATGTGCTGATCCCGCTCTGTCATTTTACGTGGCTTACCACTTTGTGGCTGAGTTGCTGTTGTTCCCAGTTGCTCCCACTTTGTTATAATACCACTAACAGTTGATCGTGGAATATTTAGTAGCAAGGAAATTTCACGGATGGACTTATTGCACAGGTGGCAACCTATCGTGCTACCACGCTTGAATTCACTGAGCTCCTGAGAGCGACCCATTCTTTCACAAATGTTTGTAGAAGCAGTCTGCATACCGAGGTGCTTGATTTTTGAACACATGTGGCCATGGAGGCGATTTGGAGGGTGTCCCAATACGTTTGGCAATATAGTGTATGTCCTTATGCACAATTATTAATGCAGAGGGTGAGGTGATTTACTCTGTTTATATTTTTAAAATAAAAAAAAGAGGAGTCCTAAATGGAGTACTCGTGTAAGAAGCCTTAAACATAAGTGTTTTTCATTGTGATGGGTTCCTTTTACCAGAAACCTTTACTGAGAGAGATAGGCTGCCATTATTAACTACTCAGTCACTGATCTGGAATGAGCAAGACTTTTTAATGTAGTCAGTGACCCAGAAAGCAGGCAAGCAACATTTCCATAAAGTGCAACGGCAGCACCTATATTTTTATCACAGATGTGTCATGAAATATTGACACAACAACCTGCCCAATGCATCTGCTTTTCACCTAGGTGTTCTAATTATGCAACAACCCTCATGAAACCCCTCTGGTTTTCAGTAACTTGGTATTCTACAAACACCTAGGTTTGTTCCAGGTATTTCCAGGGCTGCCCAGTGCACTGATCCTGATTTCTAAAGGGTTAAAGTATACATGATTATGTAAATGGTCTGCTCTCTGACCTAGTCTCTGTTCCCACTATTGCTTCCTTCCATACAACACACTGTGCCACTCATTGTTACTTCTAGCCTCCCTGCTTCCACTTCCAAGCCACATTCCTTGTCATCCAGGAAGCTAGTGTACCAGAAACCTATTTTAAGAGAAATATGCATGCTGTCATTGAAAACTGAAAATGCTAGCTGGTTGGCTGTCATGCTGATGCAGTGTCTTCAGTGATGGAGAAAGATTACAGAGCAGGCAAGTCCAAGCTCTGAGTCTTCTAGGGCCAGTTCACACCAGATGCAGTGCGTTCCGGCCCGAATATGGCCAGAACGCACTGCCTCGCATTGCGGCCAGCTCACTTTTTGGTGGGGCAGGAGGGGGCGTGGCGGGCCATTGAAGTGAATGGCATCGTAGCCACGCGCTCCGGCCGCAATGCAATCGGCACATTATGCCTGCGGTCCGGTGCTATCAAAATAGTGCTTGCAGCATTTTTATCGCACCGGACCGCAGGCATATTGTGCCTTGCGATCCTGTGCGGCCGATCGCATTGCGGCCGGAGGGTGTGGCTACGGTGCCATTCACTTCAATGGTCAGCCACGCCCCCTCCTGCCCCACCAAAAGGTGCCCCTGCCAGAATGCACTGCATCTGTAAACGGGCCCTAAGACTCAAAGTACTAAAACCTGTGCATCACAACTAGGCAACTAGCATGTTCAGAAATAGGTCAGCAGTGGCAGCTTCCATTTTTCTTCTAAAAAAGTTTTTTTTAAGCCCGAGAGTGATGACATCAGTATGTGTTGCTGACCTAACTTTAAACCTTGCTGGGAAATTGGAGTGAAGGAGAAATGTGGCATGGGAAGTGGAAGATAGATGGGATTTAGTTTTGAATGCTTGATGGATGTGACAGGGTGATTGATTTTTTTTTTTTTTTATTATGAATAAATGTATTATGTAAGCCATTTTTTGTGTTTGTTTTAACAGAAATGTATGGATGCATTCCTGATCTCCTGAAAATTCTAGGTGCCTGGCTGTCTCTGAGTTCAGTAAATGAATCCCTAACCTTGAACAATTACCCAGCAAGTGAAATTAGTCAGAATTCCGGGTGTGCATAATTACACTGGTAACTCAGAACTGGTGGGTTAGTATGACAGCCAGGCAACTGACTCTTTAAGGTCCTGTGCACACAGGCTTCAGCTTGTATACAGCACTCTTTTCAAGGCATTTGTATTTTTTTTTTGGTCCTGCTTAAAGCAGTCTCTTTTGCAGTCAAACTTGAGAAAACCCTATGATATGTTATGTGCGTCCATTCACACAATATAACAACAACAACAAAAATTAACTTTTAGCTGTTTCTTTGGGAGAGGCCTTTGCCAGACTGCAGGTTGCTCTGAAAAATGTCTGAGGGAGTCTCTATGACAAAGGGGAACACACTTCAAATCATGTCATTAACATACAATGCTTGTAGATTGTTACAGATAGTGTTCAAATCTAGATTACAACTGATAAGATCTGCCTGCACAGTACATACACTGTTATTTTTGTAAACATGATCTCCACAGCCAGTTCAAGCCCACTCCTTGAAATCACAGCGAATGGAAAAACTTCAGTTTTGAAATTTTCAGAAAGAGTTAACAGATTTTATATATTTTTTTATACTATGGAATGAACATGTAACACATATGCGATAGGAGTTGTCCCAATTTGGCTGCTAAAGTGTTGGTACATTTTAGAGCAGCAGTTGCCAACCGGTGGTCCGCGAGAAAATTTTGGTGGTCCCCGGGCCCCTCTGATGCTGTGCAGGCTGCGCTGTCATTGAAGCAGCACGGAGGCTCTGGGGCTGACTCGAGCAGCGGCTGTCACAAGGAATGCGCCACTCTCTGTACAGTGCAGGCTCTGCAGGAGGCGGGGCATCTCATCAGTACCCGGACTGAGCAGACTGCAGGACATAGAAAAAGTGGGGAGAAGCCAGGTAATAGTGGCTCAGTGTGGGGAAGGGGAGGCACAGGATACGGGATTTAAAATGATGAATGTAGTGGTCCATGAGATCCAAAAGGTTGGCGACCGCTGTTTTAGAGCACCATTCTCTTCCAATTTGGGGATGTCGGGCTTTTTATTTATTTACCTGGGCTTCAGCTTGTAAAAGACCTGTGTGTACAGATCTGCAGCATTGAAGCTTGCAGAATGCTGTTGAAGCCTTATAAACTCTTTATTTCCAGTTTGGGAATGTTAGGCACAGATCTTGATGGGGAGCTGGCTGTCACTTTAAACAAGCTGCAAGCAGACCAGTAAGCTTGATCACTACTCGAAACACTGAAATCCTGCTAGCCACTTTTTAAAGTTATACTTGGCACTCACGACGTTTAACATTGCCAAACTTGATCTGATTGTGCTTTTAAGGCATCAACAATGCTAACGGAAAGATCTGAAAAAGCTTTTAAAAAGGCTTGCCGTACACACTGCTTTAATTAAAGCCAAAGTTCATGTGAAAAAGGCCTAAGTGACCCATCCAAGGCTCACCCAGATTTGACTGTGCAGATTGTAACCTAAAATACACTGCTAGCAGGTTTCTGTAAGCTTTAGCACTATATGAAACACGGTAAAAAAAACAGCTGAAGCCGGCTAGTAATTTGTTTAAAGTGACAGTCAGAACTCTTGTTAAGATCTGTGTTTAACATCCTAAAATCGGAGCATGTTTAACAATTTCATGCGGTGATGAACAGCATGGTACAAAAAGGTAGCAGTGTACTTTATAGAAGTGGCATCATTAAAAAAAATTTGGATGAAATTTGCTATTCGAATCAATACCTGCTACTACCATGAAGACTGACATTTCAATCCAGACCTGCGTTTGTTTGGATGCGTTTGCAAATGTCACACGATGTATAATTATCTACGGTTAACCCCAATGTGATTTTTTTTTTTCTTTTTGCCCAAATTTAGGAATATTCTTATTTAAATGCTTTATCATCACAATTATTTTCATGTAAAATCACTATTTTAGAATCAATTTCACTTACATGATTTTATAGAAGTTAATGTACAAAAGCATCCATAGAATCTCTCATTTAAAATCCACATTTATCTGATAAGTCTATGTTATGGTTTCCGAGTTCCACCTATTATGCCATAATTAATACCCTTAAAATACGTGAGGGAGGTCTAGTTTTTTAGACTTATTTTCTTGGGACTTTCTAATGTTCTGATATTTCAGAATTTCTAAAAATATACCATTGCAAAAAAAACTTTTTCCACCCTTTTACTGCTTTATGCCAGGTTCTTTTAACAAAAACTAAAGGCTCCAAATGTCTTGTACTACCCTTTAATAAATACCTTAGACCAGTGATGGCAAACCTTTTGGTGCCCGAGTGCCCAAATTGGATCACTAAACCAACGTGCGTATCTCAGATGCCAACCCTGTACTTCGCCCTGAACACTGATGAGTGAAGTGTTACCTTGCAGTGTGCTACTAAGGTACATGTCATGCAGCACACTGCAAGGGAATGCCATAGGTTCGCCATTGCTGTTTTAGAACTTGGTGTAATTTTTGGAGTGGCCCTAATGTTCTTCGCTTATGCACTTTGAAAAACAAAGAATGAAGCCAGAACCTTAGCTATGCAAAACAGCTCCTTGAATACCGTAATGTACTCCATGACTTCTAGGCATCCATTATGGATGAACTGGCAAGAAGCAACGCATGCATGTGGGTACTGCTGCACACAGCAGGAACTATGGAAATGATTTTGGAATGTTTTACTCCAGTGCCACTTTGACTTTTTAAAATATACAACCATGTTCAACCAATAGCTATAGCAATCCGTCAACTAATATTCTGTTGGATTTACTTTATCAAAGTGAATTTGAATTAGATCTGTATTTAAGCATTGGCATTTAACACTTAACTGCAGAAAAAAGATAAAGAAAATAAGCTAGCCTCTTTCTGAAAATCATAGTTGTCTAGCTGTCTCTGGCTCCAATACAGCTATTCCTCGCTTAACGACCAAGTTCCGTTCCTACGACTAGGTCGTTAAGCGAGGAATGGTATACAGTACTGTACTGTAGTGTTGGAGATGTACATTACTGTAAATATGTAAATACAGTACTTACTGAGAATAGTAGCAGAGAACGGAGTACAGTACTGAAGTCAGTGAGACGCCGCACTGCCACTGCCACATTCCTGCAGTACTGTCAGAGAGCTGGTCGTAAGTGCGAGCGGTCACTAAAATGGTAGGTTGTTAAGTGAGGAATAGCTGTACTTTCTAAGTCACTTGGAATAAGCGTGCAGTTCAGCAGTGAGAGAGATGTCAGAACTTCTGATCTGTGTAGTTCCAAGTCAGTGACCGGAAATAGTAAAGTAATTTCTTGATTGTACATCATAGGACATAGAGGTAATTCTGGAACCATGATGATGATGAACATTTATCTCTGCTCCCAGAGAAGCAGATATATTTTTGCTGTTCTCTACTTCAAGACACTTCTAACAAGTTTCCCTAAGCTGCTCACAGCCATTGTGGCACCCCTCATGAGCAATCTGGATCGGTTTCCTCCTCAGCTGAGCCTTGGTGTGGGATCAGCTGATCTCTACTGTAAATACCATTCTTGCGGACAGGGGTAGGCAACCTTGGTACTCTAGCTGTTAGGGAACAAGAAGTCTCATGAAGCATTGCAACACTCTGGAAACCAGAGACATGATGGAATTTTTAGTTTTACCACAGCTGGGGGTGCCCTGGTTGTCTACTCCTGCTATGCTGTATTCATCTAGCCCTAGTGTTTTGTGCTTTAGAAAAGAAAGAGGGCATGCCCAATATACTCCTCGGTGATGGGAGACTCTAGGAGCTCCCTCTGCTAAGAAGAAAGGCAGCGAAATTTAAAAAAGTTGAGACAGGCCATGAGGTCAGCAGGTTCATAGTAAACTTGTATTTGGATGTGTATCAACTGTGAGTAAATGGGCAAACCGTTCAGTTTATGGAGGTTGAACTCTATTGACTTGTACTTGTACTTGTGCAGATAAGCCTTCATAATATTTTCATGTTTTCACTTTTGTAAGGTGCCTGGAAGTTGTCTAGGGATGGAGCTTGTGTATAAGCACTCCCTGCCTAAACTCATCTGTCCTAATAAGTGTATTTTCTCTCCATTCATATTCCTAAGGGTAGGCACAGCTGACACAAAGGAACCCCGCACCATTTTCTTAAAGGCCTCCCAACAGAATTCTTCAGAAGTGTCCTTTGCATTTTATGGACAAAAATGATCCATGTCATATGCACATTTGTAGTGTACCATAAGGTGATTTAACCAATAGGGACCCATTCTCCAGGGTTGTAGACCAGACAAGATGTAAGGTAAGAGTAAATTTCAGGGGAGAATGATCTAAGATGGTGTTTTCTGCATTTCTTTGCTGCATGCAAGTGCTGCCGGTCCTCCAAGCCAGAGCCTGGTCGATTTTGACCATGATAAAGGGTAAGGGAGGATCTGGGGAATTCAGGAGTGTGGATGAACAGGTATATGCGGAGGATCTGGTGGCAGAGACAGAGCTCTTAGAAGATGATTACATCCCGAAGCTGGCTACACCTTTTTTTAAGAGATTTTAGTCATTGAGTTTTACTTTAAAGAGACCCTACCATATTGATTAAAAAAAAGCTCCAAGGAAGAAAGTCACTCTGCCTATCTTTGAAATGACCATAGCCTTAAGTTTCCAACATTGTCCAATTAACTTTCCCTTGGACATTTGAAGGCCAAGCTAATCTGCTTTGGTTCATCCTTTAGAAACATACAGACTCCAAGCATTATTCTTTTACCAGCCATATTGTGGCTTTTTGTTTAGCTAACTTGCATAAAAGCAGCCGTTCCAGCTTTAGTAACTGGAAGGAAAACTGTTAATAAGCGGCAATTTAGATTTCTAAAGATAGTCTATCAGTCCAGGTCCAGATGTGGCTTCATTAGTTATCCTTTTTTTTCCAGAAAATACCCATTAATCTTGCCAGAAATGCAGTGTTCTAATTTCCTGTGAATTAAACTGAAATCTAAAGCAATTTTATCTTCCTTACAAGCTATCTTTTGTGCAGTACGCCTCCCCCTGTAATGTAGATAAGAGGTAGACGTGTTTGTAGTTCAAACCAAAAGAGAAGCCTAGCGTGACAACTCTTCTCCATAGATACAGTGCAGTGAGTGAGTTGTCATCCCAGGACAGAAAGTGTGTTACTGGCAGAATCACCAGGTGAAAATAAGGGTAAAACCCTTGAAAAAATAAAACTAATGCAGTCAAATCTATTGACTGGTAAGCTGCAATATATTACATTTTAGTTTTGGGGTTTAACCCTTTCGCTGCCAAGCCCTCCGGGACATTTTTCAAATCAGCTGGCCAAGCCATTTTTGCATTTTCTGCATTTTTTTCCTATTGATTTGATTTTCAACTGCTGGGTTGCTAGCTTTTGTAAAAGACCCCCCCAAACCATATATTTTCTGAAAGCGCAGGCACGGTAGAATAAAAAGATGGTGATACTAAATTTGTAGGCCCTGCGATAATTGCGCAAATGTTTCTCAAATTAATATTAAACCGATAAAAATACACAATTCAATTGATAAAACACACTAAAATCAGTATCAGCGCACAAAAAATAATAATTTTCTGACTAAATCTAAAAGATAAAACTGTATTGAGTTAATAAATAACAAATATTTGCAAATTTGAAATTGCGCCTTTTTGCGAAAAGGTAAAAAAATTACGGTACGCAAAACTGTAAATAAGCAACTTATGTTAAAAAAAAATTTCACGCTGTGTTGGTGTTTGTGTTGTGATAAAATGATACAGGCGTATATTTATTGCAACACAAAGATCACAACGCATGGCAATGCGTCACAAAGCTTTGCCATGCGCTGCCACATACAGTTAATTTAATGTTTTTTTTAAAAGAAAAATAAAATAAAAAAGATCATGCGATGCGTTCTAACAACGCACTGCAGCGCATGTGCATGGTGTGCACAACAATATGTGTGTGTTATGTGGGGGGAGGGAGGGGTTGTGCTTTTTTTTATTTTTTTTTTTGTACACATTTTTTTATTTTATTTATTTTTTACATTTTTATTTTTTTATTTTAATTTTTTTTACATTTTCTATTTATTTTTTAATAATTTTTTATTTTTATTTTTTTACTGTGGGGGGGGCTGCGGCGAAATATCTGGGGTCTAAATAGACCCCTGACATTTCCCTTTTGAAATAGAAAAAGAAATTGAGGACATAAGTCCTCAATTTCTTTTTCTGCAGCCCCAGCACTCAATGAATGAGAAGCCTCAGTACAGAGGCTTCTCATTCATTCACAAACTAATGATAGTAAAAATATTTTACTATCATTAGTTTCTGAATGGGGAGGAGCCTCTGTAGTGAGTGCTAGTCCCCATTCATAAATTCTTGAATGAACAGGCTGTGATGTAGATCACAGCCTGTTCATTCATAACTGGGGACACATAGTACTATGTGTCCCCAGTTATTTACAAACACCGGAGTGATCAGACGATCACTCCGGTGTTTGCTCTACACAGAGGGATCGTTAAATATCAATGATATTTAACGATCCCCCGCTCGGCCACGCTACAGAGCCGCTGTCATCCAAAAACTGACAGGATGACAGCGGCTCCGATCACTATGCCGCTCGGCCATCCTGAATTGCGGCCAGTCGCCGCTCGCTTCCCTGACCCTCCCGCCGGTGATTTTTTCTCCAGGGAGGGATGAGAGACTCCAGATGCCGGCGGCCGGCAGCAGCGGTGCCGGGGGGCGCCCGGTATTTTTGATAATAGCAGTCATCAGCGGCTTGTGAGCCGCTGATGACAGCTATTAATTTAAAGGGGACAGTCTGCTGATCAGTTCTACTATAAGCTGATGGTCGCTGAAGCGACCATCAGCTTATAGTAGAACTGTAAATGCCAAGGACGTACGACATACTGAGCTGGCCAGCTGGAAGCACTTTTGTAGCTCCGTATGCCGTACGTCCTTGGCAGCGAAAGGGTTAAATACAGTTTAAGACATGCTACAATGTCATACATTGATATTGTCTAAGACACCACTTTGGTATCCCTTAAAGGAGAAGTATTGGGAGAGTAAAATGTACTATTCCTAATATTTTGAGCCATGTGACACTGCAGCTGTCACATGCCGGCACTATAGATCGAGAGATCACAAACCACTGATCGCCAAGCTCAATCTCTTCTCCCTGCAGAGGAGAATGTCAGTCACCGATCCCTGCAGGGATGCCCCTCTCCTCTCTCTGCTCCTCCAGCACTCATTGGAGGGACAGACGGGAGGGGGCAGGCACAGCAGGAGCCAACTGTTAATCAGGTAGCGGGGTAGATCCCAACAATATTGTTGGGATCTACCCTGGCTGCAGTGCGACTCTGCCCTGTCGGCATATAGTGGGCAGTAGCCTGCTATATGCTGAGTTTGGGTCACAGGACTACATAAATAAATATACTCCTGTAACCCAAAATGGAACTACAGCCAAAAAAAGGTTAGGCTTTAGTTCTATTTTAAGTACACTTTATGTTGCCTTAATGCTATTGCAGCTGGATAAATCAGGGTCCCAGTCATTTACATCAAGAACTGTTATCATGCGATCGTGATACATCAAATTAGCTTCCTGCTGTGTATGTATTATCTATTCACAAATATGTTCTTGTATAATCCATGGGTACAGCCAGCCAGCTTTTTTTCTGCATATACAAACTATATTTGGTATTGAACTCTGTTTGACTTGGCAAACCGCAGGGACTATGACAATGTTAACTGAACATTGCTACATTATGCGTAAATAACGGATAACCAAGATTTCCACATCTTTATTGTTTACTGACTTAATTCTAATATTGCAGTGGCTTCCTGACTGTGAGGCAATTGGAATTAGTACAGCATAGCCAAGGATCTTTAATATTGCCTCAGTTGCATAACTGTTTTGCAACGTACATTGTCAAATGTGATTGAAGTGGACCTAATATACATGTATTGAGCACAGATACAAATATAAAAAAAAAAAAAATCATAGCTACAGTGGAAATTTAAATATAGTTGATGCTACAATACTATAGTGTCCTCCCACAATCTAAAAAAATGTAATGGCATTCAACCTAAAATATGGCCTAGAGTACATGCATACTTGTGTGATATAGATAGAGATATTGGCGTATGAGCTACACTGTAAAGTTAATTTTAATTGGTTGCAAGTAGTCATGCCACACTTCACTGATCACTTTGGTCATCAATACAAGCGCCGATTGGCTCCTCATCTGCTCTCTTTCTGAGCTCTGAGGCTGACACCAAGTCAAATTCAGGTATTTACTTGCTTTCATTTAAAAAATACATTTAGTGTTGTATTAATAAATACAAAGCTGCCTTCATTTGTGTCTTTTATATCTGCCTGGAGTTCAGCTTTTGACAAAATTACCTTCTGGAACTCTGCATTGGTTTTAGTTACTGGTTCTGTTAAGTTTCAGCAGAACATAATGATCTGGTTACTCCAATAGTCTTATGTTAATCAAAATTAATTACTATATTTATATTTCAGATTCTCCTTTATTGGTTTACAGAATATAGATGTGCTTTACTTGCTTGGCCGTTTAGACATTGGTTAACCACTTGAAGTCCGCGGTGTTAAACCCCCTACCTGCCCAGGCCATTTTTCAGTATTCAGCGCTATGGTACTCTGACTGACATTTATTCCGTCATCCAACGCTGTACTGAAATTAATTTAATACAATTTTTTAGGGACAGATAGAGCTTTCTTTAGGTGGCATTTAATCACCACTGGGGGGGGGGGGGTTATTTTTTAATATATATTAAGGAAAAATTACCAAAAATTAAAAAAAAAACTGTTTTTTTTTTAAAAAAAACAGTTTACCCAATTTTTGGGTAAAATATGAAAGGCAGGGTCATGTCTCAGCAGAGAGGGGGAGGGGGTTCACGCAGCCAGCACATACAAGCGATCGGCAGGCTATAGAGCCGCCGATCGTTGTATGTCAAACAGCCAGTAACGGCTTTGTACAGTGGAAGGGTTTTTTCTGCCTGTACGCGCGAGCAGCAAAAAAAAAAGCCGTCTTTTTACCGTAACCCACCCATGTGAGTATGCCGTCCGTCTTTTCACAATGGGCGGACAGCAACCGTTTAAAGCGGACCTTTACCCATATCTTTAAAATAACAACAAACACACCTTTAGAAATGTTTAGTAATGACAATCTACAAACACATACTTCTAGATAATTGCCGGCTTTGTATTCTTTGCATACCTTATTTCTCTTTTCTTTCCCCGTCTTCTGACAGTGGCCATGTTAACTAAGGGCAGGTTGCTAGCTCTCCCTTTACTTCCTGGAACTCTGGCACATGTGACTAGGACACGTGACTATGCACATCATCTCAGAGGAGGAAATGCCTTTCTCTGAGATCTCCTGAGATTACAGAGGAGATTTCCCAGCAATGCTCTGCTGATGTAACATTCCCAGGATGCAATGCTTTGGCACCTACGTTATTTGTGCCAGAACTGGACCAGGAAGTAGATGAACTCTATTTGTAAGTACATAAAAAACAAGTTTAATTGTAATTTAATTTAATGTTTAATTGAATGTAAAATTATTTTAAATCAGCATGCAGAGCTACATGCTGCTGTGATTTTTAGTAAATGTCCAGAGTGTAGCGTTGTTATATTTATTTTTATTTGTTCACACACATAGTTGTATAGGCATTGCACAATTGTATTTTATGATTGCATTAGTGGATTCACTGACAGGTTGTCGCAGCTGGCTAAAGCTGAACACATATATCCAAGCCTAAATTTTGTATATTTTATAGATTTAGTAATATATTTTGTATTAAATATAAGATGTAGGATGTAGGTATCGATAACTAATAGCACTTTGCGGACATGAAGTGGTTATTATAATTTGGTATGTAAGGTCAGAATTGTTTTCAAATGTATAAATAGAGAGATGCAGGAGACAGTGGTATACATCGCTTTAAAAAATGGTCTGACGACGAAACGTGTCGGTGTGAGAGTCTACGGCTGTCTACGTTTGAATCATCACAAGGAGTCTCGCTGCTGTGTCAGATTTGATACTACCCTTTTGTGAGTGAGTACAATGCAAAAAAAGCAAAATCTGACACATTCCACGCAAAACTGCAAAAATGGACTGGACAAAATTATTGGCACCCTCAATTAACATTTGGTAGCACAACCCTTGGAAAAAAGAATTGAAAACAATGGCTCCGGTAACCATCAATGAGTTTCTTACTCCTCTACAGGAATTTTGGAGCACTCCTCTTTCACCAACTGCTCCAGGTCTCTTAGATTGGAAGGATTCCTTTTCCCATCAGCTGTTTTGAGATCTCTCCACAGCTGCTCTATGGGATTCAGATCTGGACTCTCCAGCGCTTTGTTTGAAACCACTTCTGGGTGCTTTTTGACGTGTGCTTTTTGACGTGTGCTTTGGGTCTCTGTCCTGCTGTAAGACCCATGACCTCTGACGGAGATCCAACTTTCTGACACTGGGTCCTGGTTGGAATATCTTGTATAAGTGGCGCTTAAATATTTAATAAGAGAAAAGAGACACTTATAAATTTAGGGGCCCTTTAAGAAATTATTCAATCAAAGCTCCCAGCAAGTTGCAGTATATGCAACTCAAATTGCTGCTTTATTCTTCTACAAACTGTAGGGAGTTAGTGGTCATATCTATTACAGCAAGAGTGTAATTTCTCCTCAGGAAACAAAATAAAATTTAATATATTTCTATACAGTACTTTAAAAAAAAAAAAAAACAGTTCCTGTTCAACAGAAATGTCACAATGTTAACTTATGTAAAAGATATTGCAGGGGTCATAGTGTCTAAGAACCAAGCAATAGCATCTCCCAATAACATCACTGCACAGGAAATGCATCTATCAGTTATATTTTTGCCTATCTTCCTTTTATATAGCAGTTCCATGATATCCTTTTAAACGTATCACTGATTCAGGGCTTGGCTTGCAACCATTGCAAATGAAGAGTAAATTGTTGAGATTTACACATTTTCAAGTATTATGGGAGTCTGGAATGTACTATTTACCATGCAAACTATATTGCTGCACAATAGCTGCAAGTTTCTTACCAGTTTATTGAAAAAGTTTCACGTAAACCCCAGCTGTGGGGGGTCTAAAGCCTCAAAACTGTTAGTTGGTTGACTCCCTGTTTTGCTGATAACATATCTAAACAGTGTAATCAGGAGAATTGAATGAGGCTGAATCAAATACAAAACTCCATTCAATGGTTAATCCACAAATTACTATATTTAACCATTTGACTGCCAAGGAGGTACACTATGAGGTCTTTTTTTAAACAATTCACCCTTTCATCATTCGCTCTGCACGAATAGAGGCAAAAAGGAAAAACAATTTTGTATTTTTCATTTTCAGGTTGAATGAAATACTGCATTCTGGCCATTAGATGGAGATAGTGAACAAAATAAATACATATTTATTTCCTTAGCTCCATTTAGTGGTCATGATGCAGTATTGCATTACATTGGACCTGAAAAGAAAATATGCTAAGAACGTTCATTTTTGCCTAGGTTCACACAGACAGAAGATTCACAGAGATACACAGGGTAAATGGCTCTGCAGATTGTTCATAAATAGACCCCTGTATATCATGGCCTTCCCTTTCCCAGACAGCCAATGATGCATAGAAAATGTTATGGTTATAAAAGGGTTAAAATACGCTTATGTCTCTAATAGGAGCTGTGAACCTGTTTTAAATTTACTCTGCTGGCTGTGTACTTTCAGTAGAAGTGGTCAGAATGGTTATACAGCTGACCTGATCACTTCTAGAAGATAAAAAAAAAGAGCTCCCTTGATGACAATAATAAAGTTAAATAATGAAGAAAAAAAAAAGTTGAATTTACCATATTGGAGGCACTACACTTTACTCTGAAGGAGCAAGGTGACAGTTCCTCTGTAACTGTACAGATTTCTGCTTCTACGGGTGGTTAACTTGGAACAAAACTCTACTACAGCAATGTATACACAAATTTAGGACCTTGTGATGGTCTCTGGTCATCCACTGGGGTCCAATGGCGATCCTGTTTTAACATCCCAGGAGGCTTTTTTTTGCAAGGCATTAAACCCTGTTTCTGTTTAGGCCATTTTTCAGTATTCAGCGCTGAGGTACTTTGACATTTATTCAGTTATGCAACATCGTACTGAAATTAATTTTATAAAATTTTTAGGGGGACAGATAGAGTTTTCTTTTGTTGGTATTTAATAGGGATGCACAGATACTTTTCGAGTATCAGTGCAGATACTTGGCATTTTCATGAGAACTACCAGGGTTGCAGCGGTTGCAGCTGGGACCTGGATCTGGCGCTCCACCACTGTCCTGAAATCATTAGTCTGTGTTATTTTAGAAAAACTGTCACATGACAATAAACAGAAATGTATCAGTACTCGTACTTGTAAGTACTCGGCGAGTACTAGTACTCGTACTCGCAAAACTGGTATCTGTGCATCCCTTTATTTATATTTATAAAAACAAAATCATACATTAAAACGGAGATGTACAAATCCCAGGAGCTCTGTGTGCTCCTTACAAATGACAGCTGCCTCCTAACTGTTGAATTTTTCTCTAGTGTAGTCTTGCAGCTCAAAAGTATCGGTACATGTACTCGTACTTGTACCGAGTACTGTACTTGGTTTCTGTGCAACCCTAGTATTTAATCACCACTGGGATTTTTATTTTTTTACTATATACAGGAAAAACACTGAAAATGTAGTTATTTTATTAAACATTTATCATTATGCAAAATTTTGGGTAAAATATAAAAGATAGGGTCACGTTGAGTAAATTAATACCAAACATGTCAAGCCTTAAAACTGCATGCTCCCATGAAATCACAAAAAAGCCACCATATCCAAAATTTCACACTGGCGGCACTTTAAAAGCTTTTACTAGCAGCAGAGAGGGGGTGCACACATAACTTCCCCAGCACCATACAAGTGATAGGGGCGGCTCTATAGCCACCTGAACGCTTGTATGTAAACAGCCATCACCAGCTGTAAAATGTTCAAAGTTTCCCGTCCTCAAGTGCGAGCCATCCGGCCCTTTAAATACAATGGCCAGACAGCAAGCAGGTAAAGGATAAGTAAATCCTGTCAATGAAATCTCATCTAAGCTTTCTGCAGTGTTTATAATAACATGGGGAAGCTGGTGAAGGTCCTTGTTCTGGCACTGCCTGTTAAAAGTTGACTACGTTCTGTCCCTCCCAATGACTCTCTCCTACATATCTCACCCTGTCACACACACAAAATTATATATTGCACAAACTGATAAGAAAGTTGCATCATGCATTAACATGTACATTTTTAGACTGCCAATGTCAGTGGAATAAATGAAATCCACATTCTCAGGCATTAAGCCAAATAACACTAAATTTAGAGATTGCTGATTATAGTTAAAGCAGTAATTACATATCTGAGATCCATTTACTAAAAGGTCTGTGACATTTTTTCCAGCCCCGCTGGAAAAGATAATTTATACTGTTCAACTTTCCACACACAAAGACAAGTACAGGTGTGCAACAAAATCTTTCAACGCTCAGCTACAATCCTTAGGGAGAGCTAAACGGATTAACCATGTAGTACATGAAAACCCTAACTGAATGACGTTTGGTTTACTAAAGTACTGTGTATTATATAGTGTATTATACCTAGGATATTTGACAGTAGGGGTGGATTACTTTTTTAACATCTCCCTCCAGTATGCATCAAATGTTTAATTATGAAATTAAACTAGTATCATAAAGAGTCAGAAAAGAAACAGGGAACATTTTATTTATCTAAATGTATATATAATCATAGCATTAAAAAAACAAATTCAAGGCGCATGCGCGCGACGAGCTAGGACGGACACGTTTTAGATCGGCTCCGTACCTGCCGGGACTCGAATAGCCTCTACAGCCTTCCAGACTGACCTAAATCTGCTCCATAAAAAAAAAAATAAAAAAAAATTCAAGGTGATATAGTGTTGTCCATGCGAAACATGGGGGAAATAGCATCATTGATAGTGACAGGCCTGCAGCAGATACGATTATAGTAATAGGGGTGATTTGACAAAACGTAGGCAATAAAATGTCTGTCCTGCAATACATTGGAGGAATGAGCTTCAGGTTTGGGTCATAAATGAGTCTGACCTGAAATCAAGTCATTCGCAGATCGAAAAACAGCAAACTAATGCGATCGCTGCCATTGCAACCATTTGGCTTAGAAAAAGGCCAATAATGAAGGGGGGTTCTTATGTGCCTACACCCTCCCTATTAAAGCCAGGGTTCCCAGCAGCCTTTTGTTAGTGTTTGGAGCCTGCAGTAGATAGGGACAGCTGACAGTATGCTACTTGCAGGGAGAGATAGTTGCTGTTTTACAGTGCTGCTAATCTCTGCTATATATAGCACTATAAAACGCTGCGTTGTGCTACATTATTACAGTGAATTGCAGTGTGATGGGCTACATAGCCTGAAATAAATATACTCTACAGTTGATTTCTGGATTAAATTCTAATGTTGTCCCTTCTGTTCATTAGAGCTAAATGCAATATTCAGAGTCCAATTTATTCCAACATGGTTTTCATTAGGGCTGGTAATGATTAAACTTTTCGTGTCGATTATTCGAAATATTTTTTAATCAATTAATTTCGATTAATTATAACGCACATACACATCCAACTACATTGGCCTATACACATGCAGCACAGCAATGAAGTAATAAAATGAACTAGGATCACACTAATCCAGCACGTTATTAATCTCACGTGCCCCACTCAATATGGCCGCCGCTTGAGTGGGGCAACTCAGAATAATAACGTGCTGGATTAGTGTGATCCTAGTTCATTTTATTACTTCATTGCTGTGCTGTATGTGTATAGGCCAATTCCTTGGCTGGCGCTCGTGCAGAAAATTTCTTGGGCAAACTCACCGGCCCAAGTGGCTCCGTTGGCTAACGAAGTCACCGGACTAATCCCCCCTTCCCTTCGTTAGCTGTCACGGACATCGATGTCACCGGACTCCTCCCCCCTTCCCTTCGTTAGCCGACGGAGCCACTTGGGGAAGGGGGGAGGAGTCCGGTGATGTAGATGTCCGTGACTTCACCAGATGGCTGACGGGACTCCCGGAAACCGGCGGAGAGGTGAGTGTTTTTGTTAGCGATCAAAAAGTTTAACGATTAATCGAGAAATTAATCTTTACATTTTCACAGCCCTAGTTTTCATACAATTCTATCCCACAGATTTTATATTTTAATTGTGTCTTTGTGTGACTATAGATCTATCATTAGATCTGGTAACATTTCACTTTTTTATTTAACATTTATGAATAGAAAATCTCTACAAAGTGAGGGAATTTTACTCTTAGACAGTTGCCACTAGAACATGTGTCCTAATTGGAAGATTTTCCCTTTATTCCTGTTCTGGTGACTGCTGTAAAATTTGGGATTTCCCATCACTTTCAGTCTTGGCTGCAACTGTAACAATGACAGGAACAGAAAGGAAATCTGCCCATCAAGACAGAAATTATAACCTTTTCCCATTTTATCCAAAGCACAAAAAAATTTGGGTTGTACATACACTTTTAGTAATTATTTGCCTTCAAGATTTGGTACTGTAAGAAAAGTCAAATGCATTCCAGAAGACCAGTGCAGGTTTGTACTGTGCACAGAATTGCAGGGCACGCGCATTAGCATGCATGCTAAATGGCCTATACAAATGGCATGTCATATGGACAAATTGCTGAGAGTGTTTTTCAGCTTGTTTCTTATTTAAAGTATCTGTGGCCTGATCTTTTATCCTGCTTACCTATGAATGACCTGGCCTATGTTCTGACTTGGTCTCTGGATCTCTGCCTGCCCGTTGTTACCTCGGCCTGCCTACTGGACTCTGAATTTTG
Source organism: Nanorana parkeri (assembly GCF_000935625.1). Classification (NCBI taxonomy): domain Eukaryota; kingdom Metazoa; phylum Chordata; class Amphibia; order Anura; family Dicroglossidae; genus Nanorana; species Nanorana parkeri. Next base: position 245,306 of record NW_017307807.1, read on the forward strand.
CCTTCTGCCCTCTACCTGCCCTCTACCTCTCTGACCAGCTGTTACTGACCTCGGCTTGTGAACCCAACTCTGCTCCTGGTTCCTGACCTGTTACCAGCCTTCACTTGTGCTCTGGCTATACTCATGTCACCCACTCTGATACCCTGGTATTCTGGTGTTGGGTTCTGGTCCTAAAGCCTGCAGTCATCTGGTCCATGCACCTGACATCTGCGCAGATCCAGTCCAGCCTGCAACACTGGAACTCATGCCACTCTGTGTCCTTACGCTCCCTGTCTTCACTTTTCGGGGGTTTCTGATGAGAGGTGCAGGGGAAGCCCCCTCATCAGCTCCATCTTGACCGAGGAACATGATGGGTACAATCCTGTGACCTCCCTTTTGCTGGATTAAGTCTGCCATAGCAACCAGCAGAACAGTCGCAAATGCATACAAGGCCTCCCTTATTTCTGTTTGCTCTGTTTCTCAGTTTTACATGTTAGAACACAGTATAATTTTGAGAAAAAAACAACAACAAAAAGGGGCAGTGGAAATCAATGTACCCTCTGTTAGCAGATTGGGGTATTCCTACCAAAGAGGCATATCTAATTAAGTCAATTACTTAACTGTAGCCATAGCAGACAATTTGACTACTATGTGGATGTGGGGTGAAAGGGGCCCATAATGGAAGCTGTTGAAGCAAATTAGATATGAGCTCTGCAGTCTAGAAGAGTTGACATCAGGAGTCATCAGGATTGCTACACACAGCTCCCCATTGCTTGATCGGTTTTGTATTTGCAGCTGTCTTAGCTCTCTTGTAAATTTTAAGTGCCCTCAAAACTTATACTACAGCCACTCTAAAGCTGAAAAATCTTGTCAGAACATTTGATAATGCCATCAGAGACTCGTAGAATGTCGTTCAAAATTGTGTTTGATTATAACATTTGATTTTGGAAACAACATTCACTGTTAAAATTTCATTAATTAGAGAAAGAAAATTCCATCCTTTGAATTTATTGGTCAATATGGTTGAAATTGATTTTCAATTTACCCCATTAAACTATTAGAAAATCAAATACACATTCCAGTGTATTTATTTTTTCGAACAGTGGCAGGTATTTTGTTTCGCCAGAAAAGCACCCTGCCTTCTACCAGCATGTGGGAGGTGATGTCTCTGATTTGCTGGATCACATGGTCAGCGGCAGGGTCCACATGGTCAGCGGCAGGGTCCACATGACCACAGACACATGGTTCAGCAAGCATGAGCAGGGACATTACATCTCCATTATGGCACACTGGATAAATTTGCTGGCAATTGGGAAGGATGCAGGATAGGGCACACAGCTGGAGCTGGTGGTACAGCCCCGTGTCATGCAACAGAATAATGAGATGTGATAAGGCAGAGATTAGTGGCCTGATTCCTCTCATTTTTCTGCTGAAGCAAACATTGCATGGTGTAATAGACTTAGCTCTGGAGGCACAGCAGCAGAAGGGGGAGTTCCTGTTGTCTCAGGGCCTGCTTTCTACTGACTCTGTCCCTGTGAGACAGCACCATTCATAGGAGGAGCAGGAGGAGAAGGGTTGTGGTGCTGGTGGTGAGGAGGGGAAGGACATTCGGTATGCTTCCAGGGGTATATTTCTCCCCTCCCAAACACTGGGAGTTGTATGTGTGGCTCCTGTTCAAAATGCATCCTACCACAAGTGCTTAAATATTATCTATGGAGTTAATAAATAATTTCTTCCTTTTTCAAGTGAAATATATAAGATATTATTGCAATATTGTCTATGCATTATGTTAAATATTTCTTCACTTTAGCAGTGAAAATTAAACATTTTATTTTGGTATTTGTATGTAAAATATGCATGAGCCTAGGTATTTGATCAAATTAGAAATGTCATAGATTTACACTCATGCAGTGTTTACCATAAACCTTACATTGCAAGGCTACCCACACACTGCAAGGGTTAACTGCTCGTTTTTGTCTAGGTGCTAAAAAAAAAGTTATACTCACCCGATCCTCAGAGCTGGCTTGTTCTTAGAACGGTCCTTCCAGCATCTCCCCCCTTCCACTGCAGTGATCTAAGGTCCTGCTAATCATCACGTTCTATACGTTGTGTATAGACGTGAGGATGTCAAGGGACATTCCAATGCTGCAGCATAGGAGGAGACAGGCTTCAGAGACTGGAGAAGCAGGGAGCCGGCTCAAATGAGCAGTTAACCCTTGCAGTGTGGGAGTGTGGATTTGTAGAATGAAAAACTGCATATTATGTATCCCTTTCAAAATGCTTCCTATGCCAACTGATTCAAAGTCGACTGTACAGTATTTCTGGCTCTTGTCTCTGACATAATCCATCATTTTTTAAATAAAAATTGCCTCATCTCTCTCTTGCTATCTCTCTCTTCAATTGAGGCATACGTAAAATACTTCCATGTTGTGCAACTTGTTTAAGCAATATTTCTGCCTCTTGTTTTTGACATAATCCCTCATCATTTTTATTTGATGCTAAAACCTCCTGAATCTTTATCTCTTCAAATACAGCCTAATAAAAAGGCTTACATGATGTGCTGGGTGTCTATTTTCTGGCTCATGTCTTTTGCATAATAGACTATAATTTTTTATTTTAGTTTTTCTAAAACCTGCCCTGTCTGTTCCTCTTACATTGCTGCCCATATTAGCTGATTATATAGTCTCCACTCACCTTGAATAGATTATTCTCTCACTTCTTGTTGTGGCTATCGGACAGGAAGTGATTGGAAATCTTCCCTCATGGGACACAGATGGTGCAAAAACTGACAGGAATTTGTAACCCTCCCCTACTCCAGCTAAAACAAAACAAAAAAACCTTTTGACCAGTTCTACTTTAATGCTGTCATAAAGCAAGATCTGCTTATTTAATTAGAGCCACCAGCCAACACGCTGCATTAAAGTGTGAAACAAAAGTGTGAAAAGGGTCTCCTGGATGTTGTGTTTTAGCAGATGGTCTGTTTTAGGTAAGAATGTGTTTGGAGTAAGTGTGAATGTCCCGACCTTACGTCTGGCCTTGGGTGACTAAGACTATGTGTATTTGTTTGTCCAGATAAGAAAAGTGTCCAATAAGTGACTGAATAGCTTTGTGAATGGCACCCACTGTGCAGGAATTCATTGTGGAGCTGGTTAAAAGTAAACCAAACCTGCAAACATGGTGTATGAATATAGTGTTTGCTTGGGTCTATCAAATACCATAAGATAACACTGAGTGCACAGACAAGGCAGTGTGCATCCCCCTTTTCAGTAGTGATAATCAGACATCCCAACCTGCAAAACCTTATTTCAGGGAGGTGCCCTTCTATAATACTCTACAGGTTGTTATGGTGACTAACCCTCTATCTGACCCTGCAAGACAATTTTTTTCTAAAGCTGAAAAAAGAAAGCTCATTATCATCGGCATGGGGAAATTAACCAGCCAGAGGACTTGCATTTGAAAATATAACTGTTCACATGGTTATTAAAGTTGTTCTGAATTTAATTACAAAAATGGTATACCTGTATGTATATTGTAGTTTACCAGTACTTAGATGTGGTGGATGCATTAGTTATCTTTCTTTTCTGGCTTTTTTTTCATCTTGTGATCCTGCAAGTAACTTAGTTGGGGGGAAATATATGAAAACCGGAGCAGACAGAATTAGGAGCAGTTGCACATAGTAACCAATCAGCGTCTGTTTTCAATTTGTTCAATTAGGCTTTGAAAATAAGAGGATAAAAGCTGTCTGGTTGCCATGGGCATCTGCTCCAGATTGTTCTGCCCCAATTTTGATAAAGTCCCCTCTTTGTGTTCTAGGGTGATAACCCTTATTGACTGTACTGTATCTATAGAAGAGCAGTGTTGCCAAACTAGGACAGGTGTCTTCTACAGTACCTTCCCCTCTCTTTTATGGGAGGGGGGTATCCTGTAGACCACACATAGACCGGGAACAGTGCTAAATGATAACAATGCAGCAGAAGCAGAGAGCAAAGGAAGTTATCCATCAACTAGATTTCTGGAAGGATCACTGTCAATTGTATACAGAGATGTATCTACAACAAATTGCACCCCTGGCATCCCACCCAGCTTCTAGCAACCAGTGACCTCACTGGTTGCCAGGAGCAGGGCGGGACTTCAGCCAGAGCATCCCAGGTTGCTAAGAGTTGGGTGGGATGATATGTAAGGGCCATACATACGGCCGGCTCTTAGTAACCTGAGATGCGCTTGCTTAAGGCTATGGCATAAGATGGTAAGAAGTAGCTATTCGGAATACTTATTATATAAGCTCATCATGAGGGACGCATTCATGTGCTTTTACTTCAGTTTAACTTTTGGATGTAAGACATAAACTCTGTCCAGATTTACATTAGATCTTTCATTTTTTTAAGGTCACATTAACATTTTTCTTTTTCTACATTGTTGTAAAGTTGTCAAAACATCTCCCACCAAAATAAACCAAGTAATCTTTTAAATTAAAAATGTATTGAGTCTTGGAGGTTCTTCAATGGGGAACCAGACCATGGTAACTGAGACCAGTAATGGTAATATTCCCATAAGATTATATGTGCATTTCATGTATTTTATGCATGTTTTTTACCTGTAAAAGCCCCCCTTATGCAGACATCCAAAGGACCTCTGGGTGCCACCATCTTGAAAGTGATGTCAACAGTCCCAGCAGACTGAGGGCTGTCACTCAAGATAGTATTCCCCTTGACTCTTCCTCTGGCAGCTACATTGAAGGTTATCTAGGGAAGTGGAAGGAGATGCTGGGTCAGCACAGCGTGTAATTAAACCCTGGCTATTGTGCTATGGAATTGTCTCTTCTTGGAATATTCTAGCAATTTTGTAGCAAGTTGAAAGGCACATTGTAAATTAATAAAAAAAACATACTGAAAGGATTAGTTTCCTTTTTTAGGCTTTTTTTCCCTTTACCTAGTAATCCTGTGTATAAAATACTTCCAGTTACTGGGTGCCTAGGCTCACTCCTCCACTGTATCTATGGAGGGAGCCACAGTTTCTACCCAGGCTGGATGCATCTCCATGGGCTCTGTCCTCTACTAAGTCAGAATCAAAGCTCTCCAATCATCAGGATGAGCTTTGCTGATCGCAGAGCTGTAGGTCTGAAGCAGTGTGGGGCATGTCAGATCTCTGCAGTAAAATCACTGCTTCCACAGAATGGGCAAGGGTCCCTCTCTGCACCTGCTGGGAAGGGAAAAGCTTTTCTACACAGGATGTCACTACTTTAGAAAGAAAATGAACTGTAAGACATTAAACACCTTTTTGTTTGGATGCACCTGGAATGTATTTTGCTGATTTAAACTGAGGGTTTACATTTTTCTGATTGGGTTTATTTAAACTTTTAGACTTCACACTTTGCATTTTGGCCTTTTAGGCTACACACTTTACAAATCACCTGTTTAGAGGCTTCCGCTGTTCCCGTTCAAGTTAATGACTGAGTGACGGCAGTCCGCATTGTATGTGATACGAAAGCATGTAATTTGGAATAGATCAGTGTCCCTGGATGCATAATAGGAGCATGTGTCTGGGCCTGTCTGGCCTACACAGATACGCCGCTGAGCCAGACTAAGGTCTGAGAGAATTGGAGGTATGAAGGCACAGAGGTAGTCGGTGTTCGATCAGACCGGTGTGTCTGAGCCAAGCAAGTGCGAGTCTGGTGACTGAAGGAACCAGTTTAGACTGGGGTAGTCACAGCTGTGCAACAAAATAGACAGGGTCAGTTCACTGTAATGCTAAGCAACCCCTTAGTCAGCAGAACACTGTATTACTTTGACATGTGATTGAAAAAAAGTGCGCAAAAAAGCGTTGCTGAGTGGACTGAATTCTTGGAATACTCTCCATTTTAAGTAAATTCTCACAATAGAAAGGAAGGTTAAGGGTTATCTCCAATAATAGTGTAAAACTGCAACATCATACAGTATAGATTAATTGTAATTTTAGAAAATAAACACAATTTACAGTAAAAGCAGAGTTATTTTTATGTGTCTATGTGCCATCTACTCTGCTGGAATTTCAAGTAATATTAAAGTCAAAAGATTTTTAAGTTGTTTCAATTGCTGATGAAATCACTTACAATTGATGCTGCTTCTTAAAGTCTAAAAGTTTTAGAGGGTTACTGCCGAAGGCAGTCAAGTGAATAACCGATCCAAAGTGAACAGAGCCGAACAGCGCTCGGCTATTCACTTAGACTCTGAAAGGCTGATTCCAGCCCTACATCGGCTAAAATCATGCGTACATCAGCTGCCTTCGTCTGGCTCTGGTCAGCCGAACATGCTCTGCAACAACAACAAATAATCACACCATATAAAATCTCAGGTTTCCGGTCCTTGAAAGCACTATGAACCATAAAACAAATTTACATCTGCAGCCAAATTTTGTACCTGATGCCCCCAGCCGGAATACACAGCCTTGGGGATGTTATTAAGTGACTGCAGACCCACATTGGTCCCTTTTACCCGGTGAACTTCACCACATGGAGCACACCCACACCGAAGATGTGTCCACCCATTAATTTATCAAAAACCCCCGCAGAAAAAAATGCCTTCAAGGATCAAAACCGACAAGCAACTGCCGTGACTAGCCAATCCAACCCAAACATAAAACAACTCCAGGGTGGGTGGCATTGGGTGCAAGAGGTACCCGCCTCCCGTCTGCCGATCTCCAACTGGATCCGTGTGACTCCTCACAGACCTCCCTCCGAAGCTCCTCCTGGCCGACTTCTTTTGTTTAATCCGGTAAGTGCCCCGCCCCTACTTTACTTTTCTACCTTTCTTTAACCCCTTCCTGTCCTGGTTCCCCTTCCCATCCTTGTCATGTAGGCCTTCCGCTCATTCGCCCTCCGTTTCCTGACTCCAGGCCTATCTAAACTTTTCTTTTTTAGTTTTGAATAGGGAAGGGTTAACACCCCTATCAGGTTAATTTTTGCTGTATTTCTCCTGCTGGAGAGCTTTCTATTCACTTTCTGTCTTAGAGATGCAACAGGAAGTGAGAGGAAATCTCCCCAGAATTGTCCAGATGTGACACTGATCTTCGGGACAAACAGAGGGTGAATCTCTCGAGTGGACACACAGACCACAAGAAAAATTGGGCATAGGGTCTAACCCTTCCGTATTCTATCTAAAACTACACAAAAAAGTTTTGCATTTACATACACTTTAACATGTACTTTTCTTATGCAGAATACACTCTGTTTTTAGACCAAAATATGCTAATTTATGATCTATTTCCAGAGAACTCATTTTAGATATGAACACTATTGTTTTTTTTATCTCGTATTTTCTTGGATATAGTTTACTGGTTTCCTCCTATATTGTGCCAGTTGTAGTTCAGAAAGGGTTAAATACAAGTCAGCATTAGAAGTGCACTTAAGACGAACTTTGCTGGCTTCACAGGAATCCTCCCTCCATCACTCCTCACTGATAAACTATTGTTTTGTATGTTTCCTGTTTACATAGGGGATATTGTGAAGTCAGCACAGAAGGTGCTTCATTAGGTAGCTGTTGGAGGTATGACCTCCTCCTTATATACTGGAAAGAAAATCTGGAGAATCATTCAAGTCCATCATGACTGCGGCCTGGCTCTTGTCTGTTTTTGTGCTGGTGCTGGGTATCCCACATTATGGTGAGTGATATATAGATATATATATAAATAATAGGCAAGTGGGTTTTTCTTTGCATGCACAGTGCTTAAATGTGTATTAGGCAAATGTATGTTGCCATGCAAACAAAACTATTTGTTTTGCTCTTCTATGTTGTTATTAATATTACTAATACTATTATTATTATTGTTACTATGTATTACTATTACAAATACAAAGTATTGTTGTTATTATTATAATAATCAATTATTAATGATCATCAATATGATGATCACATTAGTAGCCGCATACAGAGAAAAGTGATAGTTAAATGTCACCATTTATCAGCTATTGGAAGCATTTCAAAACACCTTGGAGGGAATTATCCAAAACTGGAGCGGACAAAATCTGGAGCAGATTTGCACTGCAACCAAGTGCAAATCAATCAGCTTCTCTGTCTCATTTTAACATCTTACCTGAGCAAACTGAAGAGAGAAACTGATTGGTTTCCATGGGCAACTGCTCCAGATTCTTCTGCTCCGGTTTTAATAAATTCCCCCCTTGAGTTCATACAGATTAACGCTTTGACTATATGACTGCTACTATCTCCTAAACAGCATCATGAGCTGAAAGCTCCCCATTCCATACATGCCAAAGGAAGTTGTCACACTCTGCTGGGTTAGTGATACAAGTAGGCACCTCTATGCAGTGTCTGTCTACCAAATTGTAACACAGTACAGTATTTTCATGACAACCTTTAGATACAGGTTGATAGATGCATACACATGAGTCGTTAAAAGAGAACTATGGCGTGTTTTTCCCCATAGTTCTCTTTAGGGTCACGGGAGGACATACAGGTTACTAACCGCCTCCTATGACCCAAAGCTCCGTATATCGCGGGCTATTGCCCACTATATACTGAGAGCGCCGCAGCCGGGACGGATCCCGACAATACTGTCGAGATCCACCCAGCTGTGTGAGTGACAGCCGGCTCTGCGGGGAGACGATCGGGAAATGAGCCGATAAACTGCATGTTCCTGCTCACTTCCCGATTGATAGAGCCGACCTTTGACAGCTTCTTTGTCACAGGTTGTCTCTAACTATGAGGATGAGTGGAAATCACTCGCCTCATAGATCTCCTTTGAGTTTCTGTGGCAAGCATGATGCATTGTTGAATATAAAAAAAATATATATTCATGTGCAAAAGAATTCAAATGTAAAAAACAAAGGTGCGCAATTGAGGTAACCTAAAGATACCAATAGACATGTTTTTAGACACAGAGGGTGACAATATCATATTTATTATAAGCTCCCCAAAAACAATTAGGGAAATCTATCAAAACTGGAGCAAGCAGAAGCTGGAGCAGTTCTCCTTAGTAACCAATCGGCTTCTACCTTTCATTTTCAAAGCTTAACTGAAAAAACTGAAGAAGGAAGCTGATTGGTTGCCTCTTAAGTCCCCCCTATAAAGAGCTGCATTAATTACCGTGAAACAAAAATTCACATTGCTCATCATGCCACTCTATACACTATGCTGTACATTGCTCATCATGCCACTCTATACTCTATGCTGTACATTATATACTGCCCATCATGCCACTCTATATACTATGCTGTACATTATATACTGCAAATCATGCCACTCTATACACTATACTGCACATCATGCCACTCTATATATTATGCTGTACATTATATATTGTACAACATGCCACTCTATACACTATACTGCACATCATGCCACTCTATATATTATGCTGTACATTATATATTGCACATCATGCCACTCTATACACTATGCTGTAAATTATATATTGCACATCATGCCACTCTATATACTACACTGTACATTATATACTGCACATCATGCCACTCTATACACTATGCTGTACATTATATACTACATACTGCCCCACTGTATGCACACCTCTGTACAGTATATTCCCTGCTATTCTCTGTCTCCGACTCTCCAGCACCAGGCGAGATGTGTATTCATCTTTTCTATTTGCTGAATCAAACATTTTTTGCTAGTTATTTTCTATACAGTGCAGTCAGAGGGTTTCTGGGTGGGAACACATTCACTCTTTTTTGCAGGCTGTCATATTCTGCTATGTGTAGGACAGGCTGCAGTGAGCTCAAAAAAGGCCAGTGATTACACATGGCTTGTATTTCTAGCTGTCCTCCAGGAAAGGAAGATACTCCAAAGGGATTTAGCTTTGCAGGGCAGTCAGCTGAATTAACTGAGTAAATTAAAATGACATTCATTCGGCGGGAAGATTGTGCTTTTTGAGTCATGTTATTGCCACATTTTCATGTTTGAGCATATCTTTAAAAATGTGCATGTCATGAAATAAAACAGACTTACATCACATACTGACTTAACGGATAGTGTGCTGGAATTTTCCTTTTCTCGGTATGTAACTGGAAAATCTAATAGAAACAATCTTTAAATGGTTCCTAACTCATCTGTATTTCTTTTAGATTGCAGACCACGGGGTCGGATCTTAGGTGGGTCAGAGTCGGATCTGCACAACAGACCATACATGGTATCATTGCAGGTGAATAGCAGTCACTTATGCGGTGGCGCCTTACTCAACTCACAGTGGGTACTCAGTGCGGCACACTGCGCTTCTGACAAGTAGGTTGGCTTATAAAACTATACTATATAAATCTATCTATCTATCTATCTATCTATCTATCTATCTATCTATCTATCTATCTATCTATCTATCTATCTAATCTATCTATCTATCCCCTTACTTTCTGTTATAGAACATAGTAAATACAAATGGCAGTATAGTACAAGAACCCCCAAAATCACCCATTTTTGGAAAGTAGAAACTCCAAGATGATCATTTTTTGCCAAATTTTTGGGATCAAAGAGTTTCTTTGCAATGCCTCCTCAGGGTGAAGCATTTTGGGTTCCTTCTTGGATTTTTGGCAGTAAATCCCCTGAGTTTTCGCCGCTGTATCAGGCAGGGACATGCAGTCAGGGGGGGCGGGGGGCACGTGAGGCAGAGCCTCACCTAGAATTATGAAGGAAAAGCTGTCAGCTTCATGTCTGAAGCTGACAGCTTTTTCTTTATTCAGATCGGCACCTAAAAGGTTACACAGCAAGGAAATCCTCCCCGCTGTGTAACCTGTCAGGAGCCTCAGCGATGAGGAGCAAGTGAGGGACAGGGAAGCTCCTCCCTATCTCCTCCCTTCCTCCTTTACACAAGCTTGGAGACGGGTTGGGTGTGGGGCGTCTGCCGGTTGAGGGTGGAGCTTCAACCAGCAGGAGGTGGAGCTTCGGCCGGAGGGGTGGTGCTTCAGCTGGTGGGGGCGGGGCTGGGGAATGCCTCACCCCAAGCAAGAGGTACCGCATGTCACTGGTATCAGGGAGGGGTAAAATGTCTCCTACCAATTTCCTCCTCCTCACCGCCAATACCCCAGCCTGCCTCTTCTTGCCAAATGTTTTGGAAATTAAGAAACTTGCCAGTATTGCAGGGGATAAAACATGGAGCTTGGTAATGGTGCACTAGATGGGAAGATGGTGATGAGGGGGTTAATGTACACTTGTGTAGGATAAGGGAGGTGAAGGGGTTAATGTAGAGGTTAGATCAGAGACAGAATGGAGCTGACATATACAGGAGAAAAGAGGGGGTGAAGGGTTAAAAATGATCACAAACTTTTATTTGTTGCTGCTACTGCAGCTTGTTTTGATCAGGAACTAATGAATGGTTCATTCATTTACTGTATATGATGCATTAATTTATTAATACCTATACTCTCCCTTTCCTCTGTTGTAAAAGGAAGGGGAGGGCTTAGCAATGTAATCACTGCCATGTGATCGCAATGTTTGACCAATCACAATGATCATAAGGCACAGAGCTTGTCCGATTAGCTTTGTGCCTGTATCTTGTGACAGTGGAAGCAGTGATTTATGTGTGCACTGGATGCTGGCACAAAGTTAAACACGGAAGGATGTACTGGTACGTCCTCCCAGAATAACCACTCTACCTGCCAGCCTTTTTATACAGTGGTCGGCAGGGAAGTGGTTGATAACTTCGAAATTACTTTTTGGGGGAAAAAAGACTGAGAGAAGTGCTAAGTCACAGCAGCGTTCTCTAGTTAACAGAAAGTGTCATATACTATCATTGTTCTGTTCATGTCAGGTTCTGTGTATAAAAATAAATAATCATGTGTCACTTTCTTTACAGTCCTTACAATCATTTTACAGCCGTAATGGGGGCCAACTCTCTGTCAGACCCTAACAGAATAACTGTCAACATTGAGAAACAGTTCATTCATCCTCTGTACAATCAAGCTACCAAGGAACATGACCTCCTACTTTTGAAAGTAAGGGTGTTCATTCATATGACCTCTTTTCTCTTTTTTTACCTTGAATTTCCCATCTGTGGTTCTTCTTACATAGTTACATAGTTACATAGTATTTGAGGTTGAATAAAGACACAGGTCCATCAAGTCCAACCCATAGCGTGTATGTATGTGATTCTGTATGTGTATGCGTGTGTATGAGTCCCTGTGATCTTGTTTTTAAGGGTATCTGTACCCAGGGCCGGTGCAAGACTATTTTGCGCCCTAGGCAGGACTAGCTACTTGCACCCCCCCTGGCGCAACCCCAAATCCCCCGCCTCTTGCGCAGCCCCATTCTCCTGATGGTTAGCTTCTGCAGGCAACAGGTTGATGTAATTTAATTTGAAATAGCCAATAGCAGACTGGCCATTAAAACCCCACCCACTGAGCAGAGGAGCGAACCTGAGAGAGAAAGTTGTCTCTCAGTTACACTCCTCTGCTCAGTGGGCGGGTGCAATAGCCAGCCTGCTATTGGTTTTTGCCATTTAAAATAAACGGGCCAGGGGGGGTGAATGGTCAAGGCTGCGCCCTAGGTAGCAGTGCGCCCTAGGCGGCTGCCTAGCTGCTGCACCGGCCCTGTCTGTACCCCTGTATGTTACAGTCTCTGAGGAAATTGTCCAAATGCTTTTTGAATGATTCCGCAATCTCAGCTGATACCACTGCTTGTGGCAGTGAGTTCCAGACCCTAACCGCTCTAACTGAAAAGTACCCCTATGCTCTTTGTGGTTAAATCTTTTCTCCACCAATTTTAGGTGGTGGCCTCTAGTCTTTGTTATGGAGTTTACTGTAAAAAGTTTATTGCTGATGTTGCCATCACCACTAGACATCTTGTACATAAAAATCATGTCCCCTCGGAATCGCCTCACTTCTAGCGTGAACATGTTTAAATTTAGTAACCTTGTCTCATAGCTTTGGTCCTCCATTCCCTCAATTAGTTTAGTTGCCCTTCCCTGGACAGCATACCCCAGATGAGGCCGAACCAGTGATCTATAAAGTGGCAAATTATTGTTTTGTCTGTACAGTGCATTCCCTTTTTAATACAAGACAGTACTCTGCTTGCTTTGTTTGCCACAGCCTGGCATTGCATACTATTGTTCAATTTGTGGTCTACTATGACCCCTAAATCTTTTTCCATTTCTGACTTCCCTAGTGGAGTTCCCATTAATGTGTATTCCATTTGCATGTTTTTAACCCCAAAGTGCATTACTTTGCATTTATCGACATTAAACCTCATCTGCCATATAGTTGCCCACTCCCCTATTTTATCCAGTTCCTCCTGTAATGTTCTACTGTCTAAGTCCGTGTCTATTACCCTCCCAATTTTAGTATCATCAGCAAACAAAGAAGCATGGCTATTCACGCCCTCCCCGATATCGTTAATAAACAGTTTGAATAGGTTGGGGCCTAGCACAGAACCCTGGGGCACGCCACTCATGACCTTAGAACAATCTGACAAAGAACCATTTATCGATACTCTCTGGACACTTTCCTGTAGCCAATTCTCTATCCATGTGCACAACATTTCATCTATGCCCATAGACCTCAGCTTGTGCACTAAGAGTTTATGTGGTACCATGCCAAACGCTTTAGAAAAATCCAGATACACCACATCCACCGGCCTCCCTCCATCCAGATCTCTACTTACCTCTTCGTAGAATGTTAGTAGGTTGGTCTGACAGGAACGGTCCTTCCTAAATCCATGCTGATTGTCATTTATTATACAATTTTCTTGAACAAACTCTACTAAGTAGTCCTTTATAGTTCCCTCTAACAGTTTGCATACTATGGATGTAAGACTAACTGGTCTGTAGTTCCCAGTTTGGCATCTTGACCCTTTTTGAATATCGGTACTACCGTAGCTTTCCGCCAGTCACTTGGTACTCTACCCGTCATTAAGGAGTCCTTGAAAATAAGAAATAACGGTCTTGCTATAACCTGGCTGAGTTATTTAAGTATCTTGGGGTTATCTGGTCCTAATGCTTTATTTGCATTAAGTTTTTCAAATCTGTGTTGAACCCCGGCTACCGTCAACCACTGTGGTATATTTTGCAATGAGCTACTTGCATTCTTACCTACATTATACACGTCTTTTTCCTGAGTGTATACTGAGGTGAAAAAAGAATTTAACACCTCGGCCCTCTCCCTATCGTTGGTGATTAATCTCCCATTCTCATCTTTTATGGGGCCTATCTGCTCTTTCTTTACCCTTTTACTGTTTATGTATTGGTAGAATTTCTTTGGGTTCCTTTTACTGATTTCGGCGATATGCCTTTCACAGTCTATTTTAGCTGCCAGAATTTCATGTTTACATCTTTTATTACATTTTTTGTAATTCCTGAATGCCAATGCAGTCCCTCCCATCTTATATTTTTTAAATGCCACGCTCTTGTCCTTGATGTGCTGCTTCACCATTTTATTTAGCCATGCAGACTTAGTTATTGATCTTTTATTTTTGTTACCCAATGGCATGCACTTGGTAATAGCTGTATGTACTGTATTCTTAAAATAATCCCACTTCTCATCAGTGTTCAGTGTTAGAAATAAGTTGTCCCATTTGGTTTTGCATACTATCTGGCGCAGGTTATCAAAGTTTGCCTTTCTGAAGTTTAGTGTTCTTGTCCGACCAGCACCCTTCTCTTTTCTGTACCCAATATTAAAAGTAATCACCTTGTGATCACTATTACCCAATGTGTCCCTAATCGCTATGTCTGCATCTAAGTCCGCATTATTGGAAATTATTAAATCTAGTATTGCATTTTTCATAGTTGGAACCTCAACCATTTGATACATGAAATTGTCCCATAACAGGTTCAGAAAGTGGCCCGCCTTTATCGAATGAGAGGTTCCATTAGACCAATCTATGTCCGGATAATTTAGGTCACCAATTCTTGTCCATGTCACTGATGTTTCCTGAACTACATGTTCCAGCTGCTTTCAACTTAACATATGGGCATTCTGTCCTGTTTAAAAAAAAAAACCCGAAACAACATTACTGCAGGTGCAACATGAATTAGCCCATACTTGTGATGTCATTTAATGGTCAGAGGATTTATTGGGTGGGGCAGCCTAGAGTACATAGTGATTGGCTCCACCCACTTTTTACATAGAATACATAGGGAGCCACGTAAGCTTAGCTGCTGAAAGAAAGAATTTAAGTGCTTCTGCTGTAAACACTGAGGATGAATTGATCCACAGTGTCTGCAGCTTCAGAGATTAGTCAAGGCCCATTTTAAAGCTTATTTATTGCTTGTTTGTATCATATAAATATTTATAAATCTGTAACTTGGCCACAAGTTCACTTTAAAGTGTATTTCCAGTTTTGCAGTAATGTCTGAGACAACCCCTCCATATGTTTGTTATGTGTTCCAATTCACACAGCATAGCGAAAGATAATTTTCAAAAGGAAACTATGGCCCAACCTTTTTGTGCCATAGCTCTATTTAGGGTCACAGGAGGGCATATACTAATGTCCTCCTGTGACCCAATACTCAGCATATAGCGGGCTATTGCTGCTATATGATCGTCACCAAAGCAATCAAACATTTTCTGTCAAAGCAACCAACCACCAATAATGTACTTCCTGGCCTCTGAACTTAGGTCAGATGGGTTAGAATGGCCAATAATAATATATGCAATAATATTCAGTGGAGCTTTCTTGTGCCAGCCCCTCGCTATAAGGCAGGGTTCCCTGCAGCCATATTGACAATGTGCATTGCTGGAAATATTAGGGACAGATTAGCGTAGGGCTTGTAGACACTGGTGTCGTAAAGTATATTTCCACTTTTGGAGTCAAAATTGGAAAACCCCTCTATATGTTTGTTATGTGTTCCCATTCACACAGCATATCTAAAAAATAATTAAAACAAATATATTTCTTACCTTTTAGATGTCTGTATGTAGCAGGCCTTTGCAAGCTTCTTTCTCAATTTCAGTAACAGTATACCCTGAAAGACTAGGGACACACTGAGCTCCCCCTCATTAACAACTTGAAGACCGGGGTGTTAAACCCCCTTCCTGGCCAGGCCATTTTTCAGTATTCAGAGCTGCGATACTTTGACATTTATTCAGTCATGCAACACTGTACATTAATTTTATATCATTTTTTGGTACAAAGAAAAAAGTACTGAAAATTTTGAAAAATAACTGTTTTCCCTATGTTATGGAACATTGCAAATAAATACATTAAGGCCAGAACATATTCTTGCTGTGTGGCGCAATCTTTTTCGCAGGTAGGCACACCAGGCGCATGTGCGTGTACATGGGAGCAGGGGATTTTAAAAAAGATTGTGTTTTTTTTTTTTACATGTTACTTTTTTTTTTTTACACTTAACTTTATTGGTATTACATAGGAGGCTAACAAGCAGCTTGGTACCTACCACTATGGTGTGGCTATAGCAAAAAAGGAAGCATTAGCAGTACAATTCAAAATATGGCTGCTATGTGCCCTGGAGGAAAAGGAAGAGCGGGGGAGGAGTGCATTAACAGCACTTGCAGGCTAGTGGCTGCTCTGCACCTGGGAGAAATACCTCCTGAACCATTCATTCATGGGGTGAAAAAAATTTAGCTCCCCAGAGCCTCTCCACATTGCCTCTCTTATATGTACAAACTAAAAAAAAAAAAGATATAAGTCCGTGTCTATTACCCTCCCAATTTTAGTATCATCAGCAAACAAAGAAGCATGGCTATTCACGCCCTCCCCGATATCGTTAATAAACAGTTTGAATAGGTTGGGGCCTAGCACAGAACCCTGGGGCACGCCACTCATGACCTTAGAACAATCTGACAAAGAACCATTTATCGATACTCTCTGGACACTTTCCTGTAGCCAATTCTCTATCCATGTGCACAACATTTCATCTATGCCCATAGACCTCAGCTTGTGCACTAAGAGTTTATGTGGTACCATGCCAAACGCTTTAGAAAAATCCAGATACACCACATCCACCGGCCTCCCTCCATCCAGATCTCTACTTACCTCTTCGTAGAATGTTAGTAGGTTGGTCTGACAGGAACGGTCCTTCCTAAATCCATGCTGATTGTCATTTATTATACAATTTTCTTGAACAAACTCTACTAAGTAGTCCTTTATAGTTCCCTCTAACAGTTTGCATACTATGGATGTAAGACTAACTGGTCTGTAGTTCCCAGTTTGGCATCTTGACCCTTTTTGAATATCGGTACTACCGTAGCTTTCCGCCAGTCACTTGGTACTCTACCCGTCATTAAGGAGTCCTTGAAAATAAGAAATAACGGTCTTGCTATAACCTGGCTGAGTTATTTAAGTATCTTGGGGTTATCTGGTCCTAATGCTTTATTTGCATTAAGTTTTTCAAATCTGTGTTGAACCCCGGCTACCGTCAACCACTGTGGTATATTTTGCAATGAGCTACTTGCATTCTTACCTACATTATACACGTCTTTTTCCTGAGTGTATACTGAGGTGAAAAAAGAATTTAACACCTCGGCCCTCTCCCTATCGTTGGTGATTAATCTCCCATTCTCATCTTTTATGGGGCCTATCTGCTCTTTCTTTACCCTTTTACTGTTTATGTATTGGTAGAATTTCTTTGGGTTCCTTTTACTGATTTCGGCGATATGCCTTTCACAGTCTATTTTAGCTGCCAGAATTTCATGTTTACATCTTTTATTACATTTTTTGTAATTCCTGAATGCCAATGCAGTCCCTCCCATCTTATATTTTTTAAATGCCACGCTCTTGTCCTTGATGTGCTGCTTCACCATTTTATTTAGCCATGCAGACTTAGTTATTGATCTTTTATTTTTGTTACCCAATGGCATGCACTTGGTAATAGCTGTATGTACTGTATTCTTAAAATAATCCCACTTCTCATCAGTGTTCAGTGTTAGAAATAAGTTGTCCCATTTGGTTTTGCATACTATCTGGCGCAGGTTATCAAAGTTTGCCTTTCTGAAGTTTAGTGTTCTTGTCCGACTAGCACCCTTCTCTTTTCTGTACCCAATATTAAAAGTAATCACCTTGTGATCACTATTACCCAATGTGTCCCTAATCGCTATGTCTGCATCTAAGTCCGCATTATTGGAAATTATTAAATCTAGTATTGCATTTTTCATAGTTGGAACCTCAACCATTTGATACATGAAATTGTCCCATAACAGGTTCAGAAAGTGGCCCGCCTTTATCGAATGAGAGGTTCCATTAGACCAATCTATGTCCGGATAATTTAGGTCACCAATTCTTGTCCATGTCACTGATGTTTCCTGAACTACATGTTCCAGCTGCTTTCAACTTAACATATGGGCATTCTGTCCTGTTTAAAAAAAAAAACCCGAAACAACATTACTGCAGGTGCAACATGAATTAGCCCATACTTGTGATGTCATTTAATGGTCAGAGGATTTATTGGGTGGGGCAGCCTAGAGTACATAGTGATTGGCTCCACCCACTTTTTACATAGAATACATAGGGAGCCACGTAAGCTTAGCTGCTGAAAGAAAGAATTTAAGTGCTTCTGCTGTAAACACTGAGGATGAATTGATCCACAGTGTCTGCAGCTTCAGAGATTAGTCAAGGCCCATTTTAAAGCTTATTTATTGCTTGTTTGTATCATATAAATATTTATAAATCTGTAACTTGGCCACAAGTTCACTTTAAAGTGTATTTCCAGTTTTGCAGTAATGTCTGAGACAACCCCTCCATATGTTTGTTATGTGTTCCAATTCACACAGCATAGCGAAAGATAATTTTCAAAAGGAAACTATGGCCCAACCTTTTTGTGCCATAGCTCTATTTAGGGTCACAGGAGGGCATATACTAATGTCCTCCTGTGACCCAATACTCAGCATATAGCGGGCTATTGCTGCTATATGATCGTCACCAAAGCAATCAAACATTTTCTGTCAAAGCAACCAACCACCAATAATGTACTTCCTGGCCTCTGAACTTAGGTCAGATGGGTTAGAATGGCCAATAATAATATATGCAATAATATTCAGTGGAGCTTTCTTGTGCCAGCCCCTCGCTATAAGGCAGGGTTCCCTGCAGCCATATTGACAATGTGCATTGCTGGAAATATTAGGGACAGATTAGCGTAGGGCTTGTAGACACTGGTGTCGTAAAGTATATTTCCACTTTTGGAGTCAAAATTGGAAAACCCCTCTATATGTTTGTTATGTGTTCCCATTCACACAGCATATCTAAAAAATAATTAAAACAAATATATTTCTTACCTTTTAGATGTCTGTATGTAGCAGGCCTTTGCAAGCTTCTTTCTCAATTTCAGTAACAGTATACCCTGAAAGACTAGGGACACACTGAGCTCCCCCTCATTAACAACTTGAAGACCGGGGTGTTAAACCCCCTTCCTGGCCAGGCCATTTTTCAGTATTCAGAGCTGCGATACTTTGACATTTATTCAGTCATGCAACACTGTACATTAATTTTATATCATTTTTTGGTACAAAGAAAAAAGTACTGAAAATTTTGAAAAATAACTGTTTTCCCTATGTTATGGAACATTGCAAATAAATACATTAAGGCCAGAACATATTCTTGCTGTGTGGCGCAATCTTTTTCGCAGGTAGGCACACCAGGCGCATGTGCGTGTACATGGGAGCAGGGGATTTTAAAAAAGATTGTGTTTTTTTTTTTTACATGTTACTTTTTTTTTTTTACACTTAACTTTATTGGTATTACATAGGAGGCTAACAAGCAGCTTGGTACCTACCACTATGGTGTGGCTATAGCAAAAAAGGAAGCATTAGCAGTACAATTCAAAATATGGCTGCTATGTGCCCTGGAGGAAAAGGAAGAGCGGGGGAGGAGTGCATTAACAGCACTTGCAGGCTAGTGGCTGCTCTGCACCTGGGAGAAATACCTCCTGAACCATTCATTCATGGGGTGAAAAAAATTTAGCTCCCCAGAGCCTCTCCACATTGCCTCTCTTATATGTACAAACTAAAAAAAAAAAAGATTTGGGGAAGGGTAGGCAGCCTTCACAAAAAAGATATAAAAATTATAAAAAAGTTAATCTGTTCAAACTGGTAAAAGAACCTAAAAAAATAACAACTACCTCCACATGCAGGACCACTGCCTGTCACTTTAGGCGTGACTGACCTTTTTTTCAATAAAGAGGAAGAGTAGGCAGTCTATGTCCGTAGGATTATGCAAATTTCCCGCCAATTGCTGTTGTCTGCTCTTTTCCCTATGTTGATGGAGCACGGCCATTCTATGGCTGTAGATTTTCCCCCTAAAGCTATGCCTCCAGCATGGAGGATCCAGCCACCATCAGGAAATGCATCAAAGAGTTTCTGTGCAATGCCTCCCTAGAGTGGAGCATTATTGGTTCCTTCTTGAATTGTTGGCAGTAAATCCCATGAGATTTCCCCCTTATATCAGGGAGGGGTAAAATGTCTCCTACCAATTTCCTCCTCCTCACCACCAGTATCCCAGCCGGCCTCTTCTTACCACCAACACCACAACCCTCCTCCTTCACAACGTCAGCACCCCAACCCTTCTTCTCCTCCTCATCACCAGCACCTCAACCTTCCTCCTCCTTCTCATATTCCACCTCTACCTCCCTCTGCCTCTTGGCATTCCACATGGCAGCTGGTGTATGGCCTTCTGTGTAAAATAATAGTTGGTTAGCACCTGATACTGTTGTGTAGTATAGGCCAGAAACTCATGGAGTGTTTGGCAAATGCTGATATGAAGATGCGGGGCATGGAGGTGATTTGGGGAATTTGTATTTTCCAACTCCCATAGCAGCACTATGGACTCCTCATCACTCCCCTTTTAGGAGACCGAAAATAAATGCCTGCTATGCACCCTTGAAGAATAGGAGGGGGAAAGGATGCATTAAGAGTGCATTGCTTTGCCAACTCCCAAGAAGGAAATGGCTGCCATTATGGCTGCTAAGCACCCTTAAAGAGGAAGAGGGTGAATTAGCAGGCCCCTAAAAAATGGCTGCTATTCACCCTTCAGGAAGAGCAGGAGAAACAGGGCCAATGAACTTTCTGATAGGCCCAACAAAAATGTCTGCTATGCAATCTTGATGAGAAGGAGGAAAAGGGCACATTAGCAGTATTCTAAAGTGGCTGCTATGTGCCTTTGAGGAGGAAGACTGCATGGCTTTTGCTACTTCTTTAGTGCATAGTCATATGTTTTCTCATACGTGTGGTATCCAAATAGTTGGTACTTTTCCATTGCTTATATGCTGCAGTCTGAGGCTGCAGACTACAAAGTTGCTGACAGCAGCAGATATGTTACAAAAGGTCCACAGTGCAGAGTTCTTTCAATTAGCTTTCTATTCAAGTGCTCACATACTTTTCTGACACTAGCCAATTTCTACCAATCACATGTCTGAAGTCTATAGCTTGAATTTTATTGGGAATAATTGGGGACACCGAGATGGTAGGGGGTCAAGGAATGTGCAGTTGTGGTTTTGAAGTGTTTTGTGCAGTCTGCTTTGACATTTTATTAAAAGTTTAAGAAGGGGCATAACTAGAAATCACAGGGCCCCATAGCAAAATTTGGTATGGGGCCACCCCTAACTGCCCCCCAAATTAAAAAAAAAGAACCAAACTTACCTCCAGAACACATTCCCATGCTCTGACGTCAGAGCCGAAGAAGAGATCACTCTGCCGCGCACTGCTGCAGAACCCTCCATAGACCCCGCACAGCCCACCAGAGACCCTAAGGAGCCCACCATAGTACTCTTAGTGCCCAGCTGAGGCCCCCGCACAGCCCACCATAGACTCCGCACAGCCCGCCAGAGACCCTGCAATGCCCACCTGAAACCCCACACAGCCCACCTGAGAGTGACCCTGCAGAGCCCAGCTGAGATCCCACACAGCCCACCTGAGATCCTGCAGAGCCCACTTGAGACCCCGCACATACCAGAGACCCTGCATAGCCCACCTGAGACCCCACACAGCCCACCTGAGAGTGACCCTGCAGAACCCACCTGAGACTTTCTATGGTGGGCTCTGCAGGGTCTCAGGTGGGCTGGTCGGGGTCCCTTTCCCTGCACATCTGCGCTCCCCTTACCTGTCAGCTCTGAGTTGCCTGCTGCTGGGCCCTGGTCTTTTCCACCTCCGCCGCCAGACCGGCGCTGCTGAACCCCGGCCTTCTCCACCTCTGCTGCTGGGCCTCGTAGCGACAGCGTGGGTCGCTATGGCGGTAGTTACACCACTGCATTTAAGACAATGCAGTGTGGTACTGCAAAAAAAAAATGCTCCAAACTTTACTATGACACTCTTGTGCCACTTACCAATTTGTACAAAGTTGAGGGCTTTAGTTTTTTAAGAGTAAATTTTCCTATAGCTTTTAGATCTGTTGTGCTGCTACTTCCACCACTCCAGGCCTCTAGCTGCCAGATAAAAAATAGGTGTTGCAGCCAAAATTACCTTAAAGTTCAGAATTCAGAACTACCTTCAAGTTCAGGATAATAATTTTGGAATGCTGCTGTACCAAGCAATAATGTAAAAGTAGAAAATCTATTAAACATGCTAAATATGTGATGCCAGAATAGAGTGTTGCTGACGCTTTTCATGACAATTGTAGTATTCTGTAACACTATTTACAGTTTAAAGGAATCTCCTAAGCAGGGCTGGTGCTAGACTATCGTGCTCCCTAGGCAAGACCAGCTACTTGCACCCCCCGGCCCCCCTCCCGCAGCGCAATCCCCAATCTCTCCCCCCACGCAACTCCATTTTCCTGCCAGTTAGCTTCTGCAGGCGGCAGTTGAATGTTAGCAGCCGGGAGCAATAGCCAGACTGCTATTGGCTATTTTAATTTGAAATAGCCAATAGCAGACTGGCTATTGAAACCCCACCCACTGAGCAGAGGCGCGGACCTGAGAGAAAAAGTTATCTCTCTGTTCTGCTACTCTGCTCATTAGGTGGGTGCAATAGCCAGCTTGCCATTGGCTTTTGCAATTTGAAATAGACGAGAGGGCATCGTGGGGGGAAGGGGGGAGTGGTTAAAGCTGCACCCCAGGCAGCAGCGTGCCCATACCGGCTGCCTAGTTTGCCTAGTTGCAGCACCAGCCCTGCTCCGAAGCATGCAATTGAAAGAATTGGTGTTTTTTCCAATGTCGCCCTCGAAGTTGCATATTTAGTAGGCCCTCATCTGCTGTACAGTGTTTTCAATTTTTTTTGTATTACATTGTTATATATCCCCTATGCCAGTGCTCAGCTCCCCATACCCTTTGTCAAGCAACCCCTTCATATTAGCTTTAAAATTGGCAGGATTAAATTGAAAAATGTACCCCCTCATCTTTGGACTTTAGGATGGGTGCAACAAACTCCCTGCAGAGCAAACAAGAGGCAGGACACAGATTTGCTTATCCCTAGTTCTAGGATAAAAGAAGAGGGTATTAAATAAATAACACATTCTGACGTCAGAACCACAATGCATTGGGCATTCTCTGCCCCCCCCCCCCTGCCCCCATGCTTTCTCTGTATCTAGAGGCTGAGAGCAATAGCCAGCCTGCTATTGGATAGTTTAAAATGCAATAGCAGGCTGGCTATTGCACCCGCTCACTACCTGCTGTCAATCTGATGGATAACTTTCTCCGTCAATTCCCTTCTCTGCTGATTGACAGCAGGCAGTGGGTGGGTGCAATAGCCAGCCTGCTATTGGCTACTGCAATTTAAAATAACCAATATCAGGCTAGCTATTGCTTCAAGCCACTGCCTGTTGTTTTGACATTCAGCTGCCTCAACAGCTGAATCCAGTGAAGTGGAAAGGTGTCACTAGGGGTCATGACACCTTAAAGAGAACCTGTCACCTCTAAAGTGCCA
>NW_017307807.1:269056-294869 GCF_000935625.1 Nanorana parkeri
TAAATTGGCTATCGCATAGGGGGCTTCTTATCCCCCGCCCCCCCCCCCCCCCATGTGATAGCAATGAGGTTTAAAAAAAATGTAAAAAATACAAGTTAAATCAAATTAAAAATGACTCCAGGGTTATGTAATAAAAAGAGTTTTGAAATGCTAGAGAATTGCTTAAATAATGCATTACACCAAAAATAAGCCTATTAGATTTTAGTCAACCAAAATTGACTTTACTTTTCGTCAACTAAAACCGACTTGAATTTCATCAACTAAAACTAGACTAAAATAAAAATTAATCTGATGACTAAAATGTGACTAAAAATTAAAATTAATTTTCGTCAAAAGACTGAAACGAAAATGAAATTCGGTGCCAAAATTAACACCGATTGGGCACTGATTCTGAAATTAAACATATCTACAAGCCCACCATGTATTGAAACATTTGTACCTTTCATTTCTTGTGGCCATACCACATATAAACGAAAAGCTTTGTGGGCATACCAATATGACATTCTCCATATGGAATGAACCTTTTTTATTTTCAGCTAGCACAAAATGTCACACTGAGTGATAAAGTGAAGCCCATACAACTCCAACGTGAAGACAGAGAGATTCCTGCAGGTACTCTGTGCCTGGTAGCTGGCTGGGGAAAAATAAAGCGCACAGGGAAGAAACCTGACCAGCTTCAGGAGGTGTTGGTACCTATTATCGCCAGAAGTGTTTGTAATGGTCGGGGTTACTACCAAGATGAAATCACTCCAAACATGATTTGTGCAGGGACTGGGAAACAAGACTCATGTGAGGTAAGGATGTGTGTTGAATGATAATGTCATCCTTTCTACATGTGCCAAAAGTTGCTGTTTGTTTGCTACTATGAACATTCTGATATATTCACTGTTTATACTGTCTGGCACCATGGAGGACACATAAAAGACAACCTAACTTTGGTATAGTAATCCTTTAACTTACTGGTCCCTTATCTTTGACACTAGCGTCCTTCTGCTTCCTAGAGGTGCCAGTGACATAACTGTTCCTCACCGCTGCCTCCTGGGGATGCTGGGTCCTTGAGGTCCTATGAAAGCACAGTGCAAGATGTCACTGGCACCTCCAGGAAGCAGACATGAGCCAGACTTTGAAGTTTAATTTACTGTTTTTTTATTTTGGGAGGTGGGAGCTCCAAGAAAAGCAGACCTTGCATTTTCAGGCTAAGTCCATTTTACCAAGAACAGTTATATGGTTTTTTTTAAAGTTTAACCCTTGCAAAGAGTACACTATAAAAAACTCTAAATCAATAACTTTTTAAACCCTCAGGGAGACTCCGGGGGACCCTTGGTGTGTGATGGAGTGCTGGAGGCTACAGTGTCTTCTGGATATCGTGTCTGTGGTAATGTTAAGCGGCCAGGTATCTACACTCGTTCACAACCCTACATAAATTTTATTGAGGATACTATGCATAATGCTACCATAAGCATCCCTTCTGCTGCACAAATTGCAGTCTAAATGACAACAGAATGCATTACAGCACCAAAATATATATGTTAATCATTTTACTTAATAAAGGTTTTACATACTGTTTTACTGTAATTTTTTTCCAGTTATTTTTCTAAATCCTAAATTCACTGTTATGATACTTGTGAGGATAATACATACAGTGTGAAAAATAATTATTTGGTCCCCTGCAGATTTTATAAGTTTGCCCACTTACAAAGAAATGAAAGGTCTATAATTTTTATCCGAGGTGTATTTTAAATGATAGAGACAGAATATCAACCAACAAGCCAGAAAAGACACATCATACAAATGTTATAAATTGAGTTGCAGTTCAGTGAGTAAAATAAGTATTTGATCCCCAAGCAAAACATGACTTAGTACTTGGTGGAGAAACATTTGTGGGCAAGCACAGAGGTAAGACGTTTCTTGTAGTTGGTTCCCAGGTTTGCACACATCTCAGGTGAGATTTTGGTCCACTCTTCTTTACAGATCTTCTCTAAATCCTTAAGGTTTCTTGGCTGTAGCTTGGCAACTCGAAATTTCAGCTCCCTCCATATATTTTCTATAGGATTACGGGCTGGAGACTGACTAGGCCACTTCGTGACCTTAAGGTGCCTCTTCTTGAACCACTGCTTTGTTGCCTTGGTGGTATGTTTATGGGTCATTGTCATGCTGAAAGACCCATCCACGACCCATCTTTGGTGTTCTGGGTGAGGGAAGGAGGTTCTCATCCAAGATTTTACAATACATGGCCCTGTCCATTGGCCCCTCAATGTGGAAAAGTAGGCCTGTACCTTTGGCAAAGAAACAGCCCCAAAGCATAATGTTTCCACCTCCGTGCTTCATTGTAGGGATGGTGTTTTGCTTGGGGATCAAATACTTATTTTACTCACTGAAGTGCAACTCAATTTTTACCATTTGTATCATGTGTTTTTTTCTGGATTTTTGGTTGATATTCAAAAGTCTATCAATTTATGTTCAATGAAAATAGTTTTATTCCAAAAATTTGCAAACACTATAAATATACATCAGACAAACATCTAAAATCCTAAAATGTACCCTACACATGACTCTGTACAAATGCAATAATCATGGACAACACCATATATTGTGTATATCAATATAATATCGATCCCAATCGTGACTGGTGGCCACCAGCAACAGTATCCCCAGGATGGTTAATATGATACAATTTTTAAAGGTATCCAACAATGTGTCTCCAGAAAAAAACAAAACAAAAACAAAATTGGAGTGAATGAATCAGCATGAATGTAAGCATAGCGTAACCACCAGCAATGATATCCTTAGGATGGTTTGTATGACACAATTTTCAAGGATATCCAGCAATGTATCTCCAAAAGAAAAACTTCAAAGTAAGTATATCAGCATATAATATCATGCGTTCAAGCGTGATGCACGTTACACCGACATGCATATATAAAGTATGTCTGAAAAAGCAAGGTCATCACTATCATACTGGCTAAGAAATGTTTTTGTAGCCAGACGTAATGTGTGTAGAGGACAAATAGTCTCTATGAGGAGTATAAAGTGGTGAGTTGTTTGAACAACTCAGGGATTGATATGCCTCCAGATCAGTATCCGCTCAAACGACAGCCTGGGTAATCCACCTCTAATCAGGCATTTGATCTGTGTACGGCCATGTAACCAGTGCACATAGACAATTTTTTTTGTATTATTTATATCTTTTTATTATTTTAAAGAATTTAAAATATAACATTTGATATAATTATAGTACTTTACATGTATTTTTACAAAATAAATACATACATTATTTTAATCCATTATTTTATATTTGATTACACATATCATTTCTAAAAACCTAAAGATTAGTGACTGGAAGGTATATGTACATAACTAACCATATACATTAACATAACATGTAAATATTTAAATATATGTAGGTAGCCAATCCTATCCATATCTTAACATAGTGCCAAAGACATATTATATCTTTACATACTCTTCTTTAGAATTCATGATCTGTAACTCAATTACTGTTAAATTCACATTGTGTTATACTACCAGAATCACAATCAAGGAGTCTCAATATTATCCAATCTTTGCTTAAACAAAACCCATGGTTTCCATTTAGGTTAATTTTTCTCCTGTTGTTCATATTTAATAGCCGTTAAGTCTTCCATTAATTTATAGTATTCTATTTTATGAAACCATTCTGTTATAGTTGCTACCATCATTTTGTTCCAGTACACGGGAATTAAAGCCTTAGCTGCATTAAGAAATATAGGGACTAATGTTCTTTTATAACTCAGCATAGGTATATCTGTCACATGAAGAAGACACGCCAATGGATTATTAGATATAGTTATACTGGTAATTTGTTTAATATAATTAACCACTTGAGTCCAGAACAATTTAAGTCTAGGACAGTACCACCATATATGCAAGTAAGTACCTACTGCTCCACATCCCCGCCAGCATTCTGTCGGTTTAGATGGGTGCATCTTATGTATTCGATCTGGTGTATAGTACCATCTTGCTAAAAAACGATGTTATATCTGTCACTAGCGTACTGATTGATAGTACCTAGTCAGCCCGAAGAATTTGTTGTTTACATGAGTCAGTCCATTTAATTTGAAGTTCCCGTTCCCACATCGTTAAATAGTTTGGGAATAGTTGGGAGCAGAAATTAAGAAGAATCGAGTAAATTCGTGAAATACCATGTCTCGGGAAGTCTGGTAGAAAAAACAGTCTCTCCATTGGTAAAAGTTCTTTATCAGAGCGTATTGGCATTGGGAGTTTAGACACAAAATTATGTAATTGTCAATATCTCCATGTATCAAAGGGAGACACCCCCCATTGATCTCGGAGGCGTTGTAATGAATATATATGTTTCCCATCATGAACCTGAAAAAGTCTCAATGTTTGATGTGTAGTCCAATGCTAAAATCCACTATTGTGTAATCCCGGTAAGAAATAAGAATGACCCGTTAAAGGCATCAATGGAGAGTTATATTTGCCATCAGACCTCTATATAGCGTATCCCATATGACAAGAGTGTGAATAGTCAAAGGCAGGCCTCAAAATTTCCACTCGCCCCCTCGCAATTGGCGAGTGAAAACTGCGGGGGGGCGAGTGGAATGTCAGCAATGGTGCCTCGCCGGCGGGACTAGGGATGGGACACTACTGCCGCGGCAACCGATCGCTCGCTTCTGTTTTCTATTCTCTTTCTCGCCTGCTGCAGCTACAGAGCGGCCGAGCCCGAGAAGGAGAAGAAAGAACAGAAGCGAACGCTTGCCGCAGCGGTAGTGTTCCATCCAGAGCCGGAGCTAACTCTCTGCGCTCCCTCTCTTTCGTCCCGGCCGCTTCAGCTCCACTCAGAGAGGCGGCTCTGATTACACCCGTTATCGCTCCCTCTCTCTCCTTCTGGCCACTCTGAAGCTGCAGCGGCCGGGAGCAGAGAGAGGGAACGCTGACAGGTGTGATCGTTGCTGCCTCTCTGAGTGCTCGCTTCCTGGAGCTGAAGCTGGAGCGATCGGGAGAAGAGGTGATCGTTCAGCGGTGTGATTCTGAGCAGTCTTAAAGAGGCCCCCCTCCCAGTCCACATCTTTTGGGCGTTATTAATCTGAGTTGCCCACTCAGTATGCCCCTCGCTTGCGGCCATATTCAGTGGGGCACTCATATTAATAACGTGCTGGATTAGTCTGACCCAGGGGCAGACTAGGCCCGGGGTAGGGTGGCAATTGCCCCCCAGGCCTCTCTGATACCTTTGCAAACGCCCCCCGCCACGGCAAGGACTTCATCTCTTCCCTCTTGGTCGCTGCAGCAGCAGAGCGACCGAGAGGGGAGAGATTACATGCTTATGGCGGCGGTGGGGGCGTTTACAAAGGTATCAGAGAGGCTTTGGGGGGCAATTGCCACCCTGCCCCCGGGCCCAGTCCGCCCCTGGGTCAGACTAGTCCAGCACATTATTAATCTTAGTGCCCCACTCAATATGACAGCAAGCGAGGGGCATACTGAGTGGGGCAACTCAGATTAATAACGTCCGAAAGATGTGGACTGGGAGGGGGGCCTCTTTAAGACTGCAGTGGCGGGAAGAAGAGAACAAGAAGCTCCACTGCCATCATCTGTGTCCTCTTCGATTGGGCTCCTCGTGGCCACAGCAGTTTCCTCCACCCATCTCAGCTGCCATTGTTGGGAGAGGAAGACTGCAGAACCGCAGTTGGCCGGCTTCTGCTGCGCGGGAGAGAGAGCACCTGGAGCCGGCTGGACGTGCAGGCAACCTCGCTGCTCCCCCACCATCACCAGGAGAAGAAGAGGTCAAGGCAACTGTAAGTCCCTGTACTTTCTTTGTGACCTCTGCACTGCGTTACATACTGACCACTGACCTCTGTACTGTGTACTGACCTCTGTACTGTGCGTCACACCCTGATCTTTGGTGGGCAACTGGTGGCGAGTAACTTTTCTGGCTTGGCTAGTAGCTTAGGACTTGACATTTTGAGCCCTGGTCAAAGGGATATACAACATTCCAAATAGCGAGTTTTTTGTGGTATCCAACATATACTCGACAAACATTGTCCTGATAATACATTTTCTAGTGATACCCATAATTTAGTTTGAATGTGATAGTGCCAGTCTAACATTCTATTAAGTGCCACTGCTTGATAATATATAGTGAAATCTGGTAGTGCTAATCCACCTGCATTTTTAGCCATCGCTAAAGTTCTATGTGAAATTCTAGCTGTGGATCGTTTCCAACCGATTTTAAAGTGCTTAAATAAGAGGTGGGTAAGTGTATAGGTACCGTTTGGAATAAATATAGCATGCTCGGTAGTATGTTCATTTTCAAATAGTCTCTATGAGGAGTATAAAGTGGTGAGTTGTTTGAATAACTCAGGGATTGATATGCCTCCAGATCAGTATCCACTCAAACGACAGCCTGGGTAATCCACCTTTAATCAGGCATTTGATCTGTGTACGGCCATGTAAACAGTGCACATAGACAATACTTATCTCCTTTCAGAGGCAAAGATGCTGATAAACGTCCAATGATGACACAATTTGTTCAATCCACAGTTAACGTATAGTAACCAAGTCCATGATCAGGATATGGGATCCATGAGCCAGGGTAGGCATAGCAGATCCCACACTACTCCCTTACGTGTGACTCCTCAGAAAGAGGCTTTGCCAGAGGGGTGTAGAGACCCACATAGATTTATTTATTGTTACTAACTAGGGCTGCAGCTAACGATTATTTTCATAAATCGATCAGTTAGCCGATTATTAAGTTCGATTAATCGATTAATCGGATTTAAAAAAAAAAAAAGGCTCCAGTGATGGACTACTAGAGAACGTTTTCAATCGACGATTTTAATCGACTTAATCGAATAACTGTTGCAGCTCTATTACTAACGTGCAGCCGCCTTCCCCTGTGAATATACTATTTTTGGTTGATATTCTGTCTCTATCATTTAAAATACAGCTATGATAAAAAATTGTAGACCTTTCATTTCTTTGTAAGTGGGCAAGCTTACAAAATCTGCAGGGGATCAAATAATTATTTTCCTCACTGTACATGAATCTGTAAAAAACAAAACTCAAAACAGAATTGGCACTGAGTCTTAGCATATCGACAAAAATCTTACAGTCAGCATTGCTGCCTAGATTTGCAATAAAGCTGATGTCATCCACTTTTATAAAACTGTTCTAAAAGCAAACCTGTGCCAAGACTATGCATAATTAAGTATTCTGAACAAGCAGTAAAATCACTTAAAAACAAGTCCTCATTCATCTCTGTATCTATAAGCATCAGGTTAAAACTGCTTTCAGAGGCCACTGAATTCAAAGCTATTTTCAATTACAACAAAACCTTGCAGACTGCTAGTCCTCTGTACACAACCAGCATATGTTTCAAAGCTGTTAGAAACTGATTTAAATCACAAGTACGGCAGCACAGACACTTCAGGTCCCGGTCGCAGACTGTCAGGAGTGCCAGTGGTTTGGCAGAAGAACAAAGTGGAACTCACTGGCAGGAAATGGCCTGAAGTGTCCGAAGGCAGAGGTACAAAAGGGTTAATCCAAAGAGAAGTCAAGTCCAATCCGAGTCGAGGCAGGCAGGCAGCAAAGGTTCAGGGGCGAAAGGCAGTCCAAGGTCGGCAACAGGAGGTCCAGATAAAGGGGGTCAGGAAACAAAGCAAGGCACATGTACAGGGAGCTAGGAAATCACACCACAGGATGAGATAACTCAGCAACAAGCCAGAGCTCTGGCCAGGTTTTTATAGCCAGGGGGTGTAAGTCCGCCCCCCTGTCACCGAGGCAACTAGGAGGCTTCTCTCCACGAGAGCCAATGGCAGGCGAGAGGTGGTATGGGTGTGTACGGGAACCTCCCCCAGCTAGGTCCACACCTGAGGCCTAAACAGGTGCAGGCACACTATGCACGTGCTCCTGGGGATGCGCGCGCAGCCTGCGTACTGCGCACCTGCCGCACGACTCGCGCATGCGCACCTGCAACCAGGGCGCCAGTGGTTCTGCCAGGCTGGAGGGAGACCCGTACCCTGCGCCGTGCCCGCTGACCCTGTGGGGAGGTGACACCCCTGGTTTCCTGACAGAGACTGAGCGCGCTCAGCCCTCACAGTCCATAGCCATCCCCTTCCTTCTCGCACAGTATCCTGGGAGTTGCAGTTCTCCTTTCAGCAGTGTATCCATATCTGCTCTGCAATGCAATCCCCATAAATCTCCGCCTCTCTTTACACACAGAGGCAATTACCTGTTTGCAGTCAGAAATACCGATCTACACAGTAGCACATATATTCATCTATATAGAGGCTACATACTCCCCCCACTAAGACCTTTGGGTCCCCAAAGAGCAATTTGAACATCAAATCAGTCGCAGTAAAGATCCGCTTTGGTGGATGTATCCTGTTTCTAAATATTCAATTAACAGATCTCACTAGGCATCATTACACCTGACTTACGACACAGTTCAGTGAAAGCAGAGGACACCGAGGCCCTCCACCAAGGTGTGTTGATGGCTTGTACGAATTCAGGGGCTTCCAGTCTCAAAGCACTAGAATTTGGTTCGGGATCGGTGACACTTTGCGTGACATTTAAAGAATCCGTAGGCCACATCCAAGTCAGACACATATCCTCTTCATCACTGTCACTTTCACTGTCCCTCTCTGACGTCACTCTCTGTGACCTGGTAATAGGAACTCTCTGGGATACACGTGTAACTGGTACAGAGAGTTCTTCATTGACTGGTATGTGAACAGCTTCATTCAAAGATAGCAAGTGATTCCGGTGCCAGTTCTTTAACGGTCCTTCCCTACCCTCAGGTCGAATCTGATACACTGGAAGACCCGGTAACTGCTTACAAACAGTATAGACTTGTGATCCCCACCTGTCAGCTAGTTTATGTCTGGCCGCAGGTCCTAAATTCCTCAGTGATACTCTATCTCCTGGTTGTAGATTTTGAACTCGTACCCTTAAATCATAACTCCTCTTATTTTGCTGTTCTCTTCCTTCTGCGAAATAACGAGCCCTCTCATATGCAGATACCAAGTTTCTCCTCAATCGCTCTAAATAGTTTCGGTGAGTGGCAACGGAAGTCTGATCTGCAGATAAGCCGAATGCTATATCCACAGGCAGTCGGGCTTTTCTCCCGAACATGAGCAGGTAGGGTGAATATCCAGTTGCATCATTCTCAGTACAGTTGTAAGCATGCGCGATAGTAGACATATGCCGACTCCAATGTTGCTTCTCTTCAGAGGACAGAGTCCCCAACATATTAAGTAGGGTACCATTGAATCGTTCTGGTTTTGCATCCCCTTGGGGGTGATATGGAGTAGTCCTGGACTTCTGGATGTGTAACAGGCTTATCAGTTGCTTGATGAGTTTACTTTCAAAGTCTTGGCCCTGATCTAAATGGATTCTCTGAGGCAATCCATAGTGAACAAATAACTTTTCTACTAACACTTTAGCTACAGTGGTAGCTCGTTGATCTCTGGTGGGATAGACCTGGGCGTACCTAGTGAAGTGGTCCATCACCACCAAGATGTTTCCTTGTCCACTGGTATCCGTCTCCAAGCACAGGAAGTCAATGCACACTTAGTTCATGGGACCCTGACTGTGAAGGTGGCTCATTGGAGCAGTTCTAGTGGGTAAAGTCTTTCTCTGAATGCAGCGTAAACAGTGGTGGCAATAGCTCTCTGTTTCACTCTTCATGTAAGGCCAATAGAATCGATCTCAAACTAATTTAAAGGTCCTATCAGACCCCAGATGACCGTGTTCGTCATGCAGTGCCTTTAATACACTTCTTATATGCCACTCAGGGAGGAACAGTTGTAGGAGTTCTTCCACACCATCAGAGGGGCCCCTTCGGTAGACCACTCCATCCTGAAGACGCAATCTGTCCCATTCCCTGTGGATTAGCTTAGGAGAACTGGTCCATAGTATTTCTCTATTTTTACTTCGTAATGCCTTTAAAGTCAGTGCCATCAGAGGGTCCTTGACCTGCTCTTCTTTCAGTTCTTTCTGACTGAAAGTGGGGAGCTCTGGAATTATCAATTGAACAGGGTTGCAATATACCTTAGGGATACCAGGAGCCATCATGCCAATTGCTTCTGCCCCAATGTCTCCTCGTTTTCTGTGTTCAATTCTTTGACACAACGCCTGAACACCCCCTGGGGTCAGATGGGCCCACTCTCCTCTTGCGTCAGAATCATAGGGCCTTCGGGATAGAGCATCTGCATCCCTATTTCCGGCTCCTGGTCGATATTTCAGACTGAACTGGAAACCAGACAGAGCAGCTAACCACCGATGTCCAGTGGCATCCAACTTGTAGGTAGGCAGGAGGTATGTCAGCGGATTGTTGTTAGCCTAGACTACAAATTCTGCCCCGTACAGGTAGTCTTTCAACTTATCCACCACCGCCCACTTCAAGGCAAGAAACTCCAGTTTATGGGTAGGATCGTTTTTCTCAGAGGGAGTCAGACTTCGACTCACAAAAGCCACGGGACGTAACAATCCACTGTGTTCCTGGTACAGTAGTCCTCCCAACCCCTCTCTACTGGCATCAACATCTAATTTATACGGTTTGGAAACGTCAGCGTAAGCCAGTACAGGAGCCTCGGTTAGGCTTTTCTTCAATTTTAAGAAGGCGTCCTCACACTGGGCAGTCCACTCTGCCACAATGGACTCTTTAGCCTTCCTGGGTCCTTGAGCCTTTACTTTAGGCCCAGGTCACTCAGAGTCACCCTCTCCTCCATCTGTCTTCAGTACCTCATTCAGGGGTTTAGCTATCTTGGCAAATCCCTCTACAAATCTTCGGTAGTAAGAACAGAATCCCAGAAAGGATTGGAGTTTGGTAACAGTTCGAGGCCTTGGCCAGGTTGCCGCTTCCAGTTTCTTAGGATCAGTGGCTACTCCATTTGCAGTGACCACATGCCCCAGATAGGGGCATGTAAACAAAACTGACACTTCTCAAGAGAGAGCTTTAGTCCTTCTTCGTGAAGTCGGTTAAGGACCTTCTCCAGGCGTTGCTCATGCTCTTCTAGGGTATTTCCAAAAACTATCAGGTCATCTAGGTACACAAGCACCTCTATTAGATTCATGTCACCCACTGTCTTCTCCATCAGCCGCTGAAAGGTTGCAGGAGCTCCTGTTAAACCTTGAGGCATTCTATTGAACTCGAAGAATCCCAATGGACAGATAAAAGCAGTTTTCTCTTTATCCCTTGGGTGCATGGGAATCTGGTGATAACCACTTCTCAAATCCAGCACACTGAACCATTTGGCTCCAGATAAACACTGCAAGGCATCCTCTATACGAGGAGTGGTGTATTGATCGGGGGTGGCTCTTCTGTTAAGTGTGCGATAATCAATACACATGCGGAGAGAACCATTCTTCTTGCGAACCACCACAATGACCACAATGGGAGAGGCATAAGGGCTCCTGGATTCCTGTATTATTCCAGTCCTCTGCAACTCAGCCAATTGCTCCCTCAAGTCATCCAGATCTCACAACGGGATCCGTTGTGATCGTTCTCAAAATGGTTCGTCCTCTTGTGGCCTAATAATATGCCGGGTACTTCTGGCACACCCCACATCGAACTCATCTTTGGAAAACAGCTCTCGCCACTTAAGAAGCTGAGACTGTAACCGTTTCTTCCACTCAGATGAGATATTTTTTGGGAAAAAACTGTTCGGCTGTCATTTCAGTCCTCACTCCCCCCACTGAATCAGTGGGTGAGAGGGGTGTGACCGAAACCACCTGTCCCAGGAGCATCTTTGTTCTCAGCGTTACAGGGGAATCCGAGATATTACACACATTCACTAACAGTCTTCCCTTAGCCCTGTGTAGAACTTTGGTAGAGATTAGTTCAGGAATCACTTCTATTCCAGAATTCTCTATGTCTTCACGGTAGACCTCTAGCATCACATAGGGCCCTGGTTGGGCCCAATTGAATCTGACCGTCGCTTTCAAACAAGCCTCCTCTCCAGGCTGTAGAACCTTTCCCTCACCTTTCAACTTCCACAGACGACCAACCCCTGTTGGACCTTTCTGTTCTTGGATCATCTGTAGGTACACAGGCCAGAGTGCCGGATGCACCTTCCCAACTTCTGAGCCCGCTTCGGCCACAATGGGGGTAAGAAGCCGTCTTACCAGTCCAGTATTGGTCCCCACAATTACTGA
This sequence comes from Nanorana parkeri, assembly GCF_000935625.1. Taxonomy (NCBI): domain Eukaryota; kingdom Metazoa; phylum Chordata; class Amphibia; order Anura; family Dicroglossidae; genus Nanorana; species Nanorana parkeri. The sequence goes on from NW_017307807.1 coordinate 281,210, forward strand.
ATACCGATTAGAACCTGACGGTCGTGGTCCCACAATAGCCAGGGTGTCGAATGTTCCCGCTTGTCCAGCGATAGTGGGTCTAAATTCCAGATTGACTTGAAGGTACCCCGCATACTTGAGTTGCGTGTCTCTGATACTGCAAATCTCAAGGCCTTCTATCTCTGTGAGGGGAAGGTGCCTCAGGTGCTTTTCATAAAAATCTTGATAGATCAGGGTAACTTGGGCCCCAGAATCCAATAGCACCTTGGCAAAGATTCCTTCCACCTGGATCGGGACAATAGGAGCAGGACCAACTAATTCTTCAGGGTAACCTCCCCTTTCCTTCTTTGGGGGTGATATGGCCTGATTACTCTGTATTTTGATTTTCCTAGAACTTTTTGAGAGGGGTTCCCGACTTGTGGGCTTTAGAATAGACATGTTGCAAGCACTGCGCCCCTGTAATGGAGGTATAGACACACAGGAGGGGCGTTGAACATTCAATGTAGATGGAACCTCGACCGCCGGTGCTGGTCTCTGTTCAGTATTCAGCATTATACAACATTGGAGCGGGTTATGGTAAGTGGGCGCACAATTTGCTCCCTCACTGGGGCCCGTTGAAGTTTCCCCCTGACTTAGAATACATCACTCCCTGGGGTCTTTCAGATGTCCTTGGATTCCGACTGAACGTACGTTCATTCTCTCTGCACTGTGCTTGAAAATGGCCCAATCTCCCACACCGATAACATTCTCTTCCCGTTTGCTTAGGAACCCACTTTTTGGGGCAAAGGGGATCCTAGGGTGTGAAAGGTCTGTTTGAAGGTCTGATCAATGGGTTTGAACTTCTGTCATCCTCACTACCATCTGGCACAAGACAGCCTGAGCCTTCTGCATCTCCCTCATAGTCTGGCATAACTCGCGTTGAGTTTGGGCTAACTGGGCGATGTCCTTTTTGACCCCCACATCAACAGAGTGACACCTAGTACTTGGTTTCCTAGAACACATTTCTGACTCACTGGCCGACCCAGGATCTTCCTCATCTGAGAATTGATCACAAGCTGAAACAGAGTGCAATTGTGCCTTCTCCTTCTTAGAGATTGAGCCTTCAGGAAAATGAGATTTTGTGTTCTTTTCTACGATGAGGGCTTCTTCTCCCCGAATTTCCCTCAATAATTTCGGATATCTAGGGGCATGATCTGCACCTTTTAGGCCCCATTCACACCTATGCGTATTGTAATATGCGCGTCTGTCGCGCGACCGTCACACGGTTTTTTTACCGCGATTCTCGGTAAAAAAGTCACGCGACCGTCGCGCGATTCCAAAGGCTACTTGGCAGTATACAAATGGAAAACGCCCTACAAAACGGACCAATACGCAGCAAAAAACGCTCCGGGACCTTTTCATGCGTGGGCCGTTTTGTAGTGCGTTCGGGACGGGCGGAAATACGGACAGGTGGGAACGATACCATTGACTACAATGCTATTTATTTTTTTGACCGTTTTGTAGAGCGTTCATTGAGCGTAGGACGCGCTACAAAACGGTCAGGTGTGAATGGGGCCTTAGGAGGATTCTTAGAACAATGGGGTGATTGGGCTGCGTCTGGATCCATGTTATTAATTTGGCTCATTGGCGCGGTCATCTCAGGCGAGGGGGGAGTCAGAAAAGTATCCCAGACGAGCCCCCAAATGTAGCGCTACCCCGTAGGAGCTGCTAGTGTAACGGGTCTTTCTGTCCCCTCTGCACCAATGTACCGCCCAATTGGTGGATCCACAGCACATCAACACACCTTTGTAGAGTTTATGTAAAGGATTTAATGGCTGGCTAACACAAAATAAGGCTCTTAGTAACGTATCAATCGCACACTATACAATAAGTGGTAGATCAATGCACTCTGACATACAGTGATTGCGGCTATCTATTGCCTATACAGAGACCTGTGATGTCAGACTGTCTCAGGAGTAAATCTAGGAGTAGAGGAATTAAACAATAATATCTCCCTTTGGAAGTACCACACCCCTCTAGACTACTGGCCTGTAGTAATGTCCTAGGCTAGCCAACGTTGGGGCCCATACTGTGTAGCAGATGTGTAAAAGTACATTGGCCCATAGGCCTCTCACCACTCCCAGGGTTGTCCTGCACAAGATGATGTCTTTCTGCAGCTGTATAGTCATACCTCTTTCGGCGGAACGGCACTTAGGAAGGAGATTAGGTCATCTAGGGTCTCTTGCAGCTCATCAGCACTTGTCTAGGGTTTCCTGGAGCACATCACCGCACGTCTAGGGTCATCTAAGGCCTCCGGTAATGATCTCCCCTCGATTCCGCTCGCTCTGCTGGGCTGGCTGGGTCACTCCAGTGGCTGGATCGGCCACACGACCAGGCCGCAATATCCCCGCCGCTGACGAGTCACCAGGCCTCCGTTCAGGCGCACGATCTCCGTCTCTTCGTCTCCACAGGTGAACAACTGTCTCTCAAGCACGGCAGCACAGAGCCTGTGTGTCTCTGTCTATCAAGGGTGACCACACACTCCTTCTCGCACAGTATCCTGGGAGTTGCAGTTCTCCGGGTCCTTTTAGCAATGTATCCATATCTGCTCTGCACTGCAATCCCCATAAATCTACGCCTCTCTTTACACACAGAGGCAATTAACTGTTTGCAGTCAGAAATACCGATCTACACAGTAGCACATATATTCATCTATATAGAGGCTACACTTACATTTCTAATAAATCTTACTTCTTGGTTGATTGAGGCACTGGTGACATAGCCAGGGCCTCACACCTGAACCTTTGGAAGGCTATGTCACCATTTCATGGAACTCTTGCAGGTAAACGTTTTCTACATAGATCTGGTGCTGACATTATCAGTTGGGTCAGCTGCAAAAATGCAAAGAATATAAAGCTGGCCACTGATGATGTATGCAATTGAAAATGGTGATGCCACGGAGGAGCAGGAGAAGAGAAGCATTAGCTTGTAACAACATGCAGATGTTTGGAGGAGATCACTCCGCCCTGCACCTAAACACACTTCTTTTCTGACACTTATGAGCCTTATTACACTCACTCCTGGTCCGTGAGCTCCATCCTGACACTTTCCCCTCACAACTTTGAGTCCCACACCTCCCTCTCAGTCTCCTTTTCAATGTCCTTTACTCTACTACAGCTGTCCTTTGATCTTCTCCAGCTTCCCCAAACTGTGCAGTGGCACTTGGTTTTGTGGGTGCATTGGGTATACATGTCTCAGCTAAATGTACTCTAGACCATCTGGTTATGAGTGCAGCGATTTGAGGGGATTGATGAAGCGCACCCCTGAAATTCAGCTGTCAATTGGCTAAACCTCAATGGGCAGTAGGACCTCAGCATGAGGACTGGGTGGGGCCTAATCTTGACTTGTAGAAAAGTCTCGGTCCTATGTAGTCTTACTTATTCCATCTATCCTATACATAACCAAAGCACAGCAGAGCAATTCCCTGTGTACCATCTGGATCCTTACTTCCTCCGTGTAATAACAGTGTCACTAGGGAGATACAGAGATCATGTTGAGCCCATCTACCTTGTGACTTTCCGCCAGTGTCATCTATTCTGTAACCTACACTATAACTGCTCCCTAGCCACAGGTGCTCTCCCTTCCCACCTGTACCCATCTTCCACTTCTCTCTCCTCTTTCTATGCTAAGGACTCTTTTTGTGTGTAAGACCTGTGCCCCCATTATACTCTCTTTCATCACTATCCCTACCTTAAGTTTTTTTACTCCCATCTTCTCATGCTGCCCACATGTAGCTTTTTTAATTGTGCCTGTAATCTCATCAAAAGAGTGGAGATAAATAAACATTAGAGCATAACAAGAGGTTTTTGAAAGTGTTTCCCTTTTTTCCATTCAGTGCATATGTGCTTTCTAAGATTATAACTATAATTTTAGAGTTTGGTCAAAGTAAAAACTAACACCCCTTCCTTTCTCACGGCAGACAGTGCCCCTGCTGGGGAAATCGAAATCCCTCATCTCTGCAGCCGGATATATGTAAAGTATATTATAGTACAGATTCCACTGACTGGCATGTTCCTCTACCCCCAGGCATTTATTTCAGTTCTACCTTGTTATTTGCTGGTATAGCATCCCATCCATAGACGTACGGTACAAATTATCAGTGGGGGATGACCGCTATACTAGTTTGTTTTTGTTTTTTTATTTACTAGTATAGCGGCACACCCATGGACAAGTGCATGATACAAACTATCCATGGGGGAGCACAGGGAAGGTAAGATTAGCCTGGCTATGGTGGAAGCAGCTATTTTCCTATTTGCTGTGCATTACATGGTATGAGGTCTTTCATTCGAAGGAAGGCTGAATGATCAGAGGTGACAAGTATTCAGCCTTGTGTACAGATTCCTGTACAATGCATTTTTGTACAACACATTCTTAAAATGTTATTTATCCATATAAAAAGGAGAAGATACATATATATCATATGCTTGTTTTTGAGAAAGGTTTTTTTGCCTTGAACTGGAACTTAGCTAAAAAAGTCAAGATTTACTATGTTATAGGAAACATTTAGAAATGTTGAGTCTAAGCAGTACTCTTAAAACTCTTTTGAGTTATTCCTTCATTTGTTGGATTAGTGCTCGTAGCCTAGGTCACTTGTTTCTGGCGCAAAGTTTTTTAAAATAATTTTTATACATTTCTGAAAGAAAGCCAAAAAAAAGGATGATACTAAAATCAGAAGTGGAATAGACACGGACTTAGACATCATAACATTACAGGAGGAACTGGATAAAACAGGGGAGTGGGCAGCTATAGGGCAGATGAGGCTTAATGTTGATAAATGCACTTTGAGGTTAAAAATAGGCAAGCGGAATAGATATTAATGGGTACTCCACTAGGAAAGTAAGAAATGGAAAAATTTGGAGGTCATAGTAGACCGCAGACTGAATAATAGCATGCAATGACAGGCTGCCGCAAACAAAGCTAGTAGAGTACTGTCTTGTATTAAAAAGGCAATATACTGTAGAGAGAAAGCAATAATTTTGCCACTTTATTGACCACTGGTTCGGCCTCATCTGGAGTATGCTGTCCAGTTTTGGTCACCAATCCACAGAAAGAATGTCCTTGAGCTGGAGAGAGTACAGAGAAGGGCAACAAAACTAATTAAGGGACTGGGGGACCACAGCTATGAGACAAGGTTGCTAAATTTAAACTTGTTCATGCTAGAAGTGAGGAGATTAAGGGTACATGATTTTGATGTACAAGATGTACGAAATAGTGGTGATGGCAACATCAGCAATAAACATTTTACTGTAAACTCAGCAACAAAGACTAGAGGCCACCACCTAAAATTGGTGGAGAAAAGATTTAACCACAAGGGGCGTAGGGGCTTCTTTTCAGTTAGAGCAAATAAAGTCTGGAACTCGCTGCCACAAGCAGTGGTATCAGCTGAGAGTATTGAAGCATTTAGACACCTTCCTCAGAGACCGTAACATTCAGGGGTACAGGTACTCTTGAAAACAAGATCACACAGGGACTCGTATACACGCATACACATGCAGAGTCACACACATACACACAAAGGTTGAACTTGATAGACCTGTGCCTTTATTCAACCTCAAATACTATCTAACTATCTAACTATGAATAATGATCTGAAATTATAACAAAGTTATTACTGAATAATCAGAGCCATAGTGGAAGTATGAAACTGCTCTGGTCCACAAGAGGAATAAATGTATGAGAGCTAAAGTAGTTAAAGAAGATGCTTAGTGAGTTGGAGGAGCTGTAGTAAGTTGGTTGGAGCTGACCTTTTTACCAGTACTTGTAAACAACAAGCCTCTATCCTGAGTGAAAATTCCCATAGCAGTGTATACATGTTACTTTGCAGCTATGTGTTTATTCATGTGAAGGTAGCTGGATCAGCAGAGTGAAATCAGCCAATTTGTTACTGCCTGGAGTTCTGTGAGAACAGGAAATATCACAGGACTTCAGAGAAAACTTATAGCAGTGAGGAATTCCTTTGCAGCCAGGAGAGTTTCCTGTGGAGGGAATTTTGAATTTGTAGGACTCAGTTCCATAAAAGAGTCCACAAAAAATATTAAAAAGCCAGCAAGTCATTAAAATGTACACACATATATAATGGACTTTAGGTTAATCAGATATAACATTAGCGTGAGCAATTATACATTCTTGGCTGTAAACAGGAAACCAGGTTTAACCAACAGGTTGTATGGCAGGCAAAACTCCTTGTGATCCTTGTCCTGGTAATACATGGTGGTGGTGGTGGTGGGGGTGATCACAAATACTGCTCAACATTTTATTTCATCAATAATTTATCAGTGCAACACACTTTTTTTTATAAATCCATTACAGAGACTAAGGGGGTTATTTACTTAGCTGCCGAAGGCAGCCGAGTGAATAACCGAGCCGAAGTGAATTGAGCCGAACGCTGTTCGGCTATTCACTTCAGCCTTGTATGGCTGATTTCAGCCGTACATCGGCTAAAATCCAGCCGTACATGGCCTGCCTTTGGTCAGCCGAACATTCTCTGCATGTTCAGCTGAGCAGAAGGAATTCGACTCAGTCGATCCAACATCTGGAGAGCCAAAGCTCTGGCAGCTCACTCGCTGCCGTTAGCCCCTATTCTCATGTAAAAAAATAGGAATTTAAAAAAAAAAATAATATTTTATAGAAAAATAAATAAGTAAAAAAAATATCTAAATAATGGAAAAAAACAAACGACATACCCCTACCCGACAACACGCGACGAACTCCCGCCCCATAATGTCAAATCTGACAGATGCCGGCAAAATAAAAAAGAATTGGGCAGCCAATCAATAACAACTGGGCGGAGCTGTCCAAAGCAAGCCAAAGGATCAGCTGAAGCTACGGCTGAATCCTTCAGCTCCATAGTGAATAAACCTCTAAATCAGGGGTCTCAAACCTCCGGCCCTCCAGCTGTGGTGAAACTACAAATCCCATGATGCATCTCTCTTCGGGAGTCATGTCTGTGGCTGGGGGAATCTTGCAATGCCTCATGGGATTTGTAGTTCCATCACAGCTGGAGGGCCTAAGGTTGAGACCCCTGCTCTAAATGTTTATCCAAAACATCTTTATAAAATGCTTTATGTACAGGCAAAAGCTGATCAGCTGATTGACCCACTAACGTTTTATACCGCTTAAAAAATCCAGCAACAAGATCTATCCAACAAAGAAAGCTATCCCTTCATGCTAGCCATGATAGGTGGCTTGAGCTAGTAACTCAGGTCAAATCAGCCCAATCTATATGGTGAGTCAGTCAGTGCTACACAAACATGAAACATTTCAAAAGTTTATTTGAAAATTCATTTGAGCAGTTAGCGAAATAGAAGGAGGCATGTAAGCATTATTGATATATCCACCAGCACAAATGTATTCTAGAAGGCTATAAATGCATAAGGTTTATTCCGCTTGGTCATCTGTTGATAGCACCATCAATGAAATCTCGAAACAGTGCAACTCGTGCAAAGAAATCAGGAGCCACTCCACTTCCGCAGCTCCGGATTATAAAAGATGAAATTCCCTGAATCACCCCATTGCATACAAGTGGACCACCAGAGTCGCCCTGAAAAAGAAAATTGAGAAACATAGTTGATTTTCTGTGTAAGAAAGTAAATAAACTAACAGGAAACAAAATTGCAGCAAAAATATGGTTAATTAGTGTTATTAAATTTGTAAACCTTTGACTATTATTTTTCCCAACTTTGAAATAAAGTAGAAATGTAAAGCATATCTAAATCCAAAAACAAAAATGGTAATATACTGCAGCTTACCAGTCCTTAGATGAGGTATATTAGTTTTCTTTTATTCAAACTTGTTTTACTTCATTTTCACCTGGTGATTCTGCCAGTAAAATATTTGGGTAGCATGATAACACTTATTTGGTATACTGTATCTGGACAACAGAAACAAGATAAGACCATGGAACCCTGCCCTTCTTCTTCTTTCTACATGATATAGAGGGGTGTGGTTCTGTAGTTGTCAGAGATAGCTGAGGACAATGTCATTGATAAGAGTCGTCAAAGACAGAGAGCACAAGAAGTTATCAGCTCAGAAGGTTTAAACTCACCTGTGTCTTCACCGCGTGCTCCCGTCCGAAAATCTGAAAATTCTCGGGCGGCCGCAGAAGCATCTTGCGCAGTTCGGATTTTCGGATGGGAGACGAGGAGAGACACAAGGTAAGTCTATGGACGCGTGCACCCACATGGGATGCAGGACAGGGACAGGAAGTGCCAGCAAGCTCAGCGGAGTCAGCGCTGGATCGGATTAAGAAACATAATTTAAGGTAAGTCCTTTAATTACCTTTGGGGAGGGAAAAAATGTTTGCCTTTAATGTCACTTTAATAAGCAGATAAAACAAAATACTTTCAATGGAATATTTAACAGACCAAAAATGGACCAAATATTTTTGTTTTTGGTTTTAGACACGTTTTTACTCTATTTACTATGTCACTTTTGCAAGCAGGTATAAAGTGTCAGCACCTCTTGGGGCTGCAGAATTCATTGGCATGTACTACTTCCTGCCCTGTCAACTGCCCTAACCTGCCAAAGTTGATTCTCTAGACCTAGAATCCTAAGATAAGACAACATAGCCACACAAGGCACTCTGAAGCTCTGTAGGGAGAGGTATACACGGGTAGATTTTCTAACAAACGTTAGTACAAAAAATCTTAGTGGAACATTCAATAATGCCATCAGGGACTTGGCGACTGTCGTTCGAAATTTCCTTTGATTTTTGTTTCCATTTAACATTCAATGTTGGAATGAATGTAGTTTCCCGAACGAAAATCACATTCACTAATAAAATTTAGTTTGATCGAGAACAAATTTCCAACGTGCTCCTTCAAATTTTTTTTTATCACTACAGTTGAATTTGGTCATCAATTTGTCCCCATCAATGATTAGAAAGTTGAACAAATGTTCTGAAATTGATTTTGTTTGGAATTCTAATCGTGTATACCCAGCATTAGAATCAGTATACTAACAATAGCACAAACTCTCCCTTGTTAACAACTCATATTTCAGTTGCTATTTGTCTAGTGCACAATAAAATCATGATCCAATTATTTGTTATGGGAAATACATCAACTTTTCCTTTCACTTTTAGACACAAGACCTAGTTATTTTAGGGATGATTAAAAAACATAAACATTTTAAACATTTCCCACCAGCCACCCATGACCTCTTCAGCAGAAAGGTATCTCAAGAAACTGCTTAGCCTGCAACTGGACCAGCAGAGTATAACTTATACACTGAGTGGCCAGATTTTTATGACCACCTGACATTTGTAGGCAAATTAGCTATAATTAGCTATAATTTTGCGCTGAAGTTGCTACAGGGCCAAACCATTATAAATAGGGAAGCAGGTTGTTTACCACGACAGTAGAAGTGATTTTGTTCTGAAGATACGGGTAAACAACGCGATTTAACAGCCTTTGAGCGTGGGATGATTGTTGGTGCGAGCCATGGAGCGAGTACGAGCAAAACAGCAGAATTCGTTAAATGTTCAAGAGGGGCTCATTGTTAAAGTGTTTAAAGACTGGAGTGTCAGCCGAAAATCTGGGTCGGAACGTGCGAATAGTGGCCGTCAGCGACTAGGCAATGTTAGGGCAGAACGGAGAGTGGCAAGAATGGTACAAGACAACAGAAGGGCAACAGTGCAGTGTCAGATTCCTCGCATCACCTTTCAACATCTCGTGGAGTCACGAGGCGGCCCAACGAAGTCATCTCGTGGAGTTATCTCGTGGCCCAACGAAGTACTGATGGGGTGGTCATAATAATCTGGCCACTCAGTGTATATGACTTAATCCTGCGCATGAGCAAGACGAAGCTGATAGTTTGTTTGCATAATCACCAAGGTGATTGAGGTGTATTCAAATACCAAAGCCAAGTGTTGAAAACATTTTAGCAGCACTTGAGAGGTTCAACAGGAAAGAAAGTCTTTTTTTCTTGTTACTTGAGGCATAAGGTGCAATTTACTTTTGCTGCAGATGCTAGGGGAGGGGGTTGGAGTTTGATTTTGCTAAAGTGCACTTGGAACCCAAACACACATTTCACCTCACAGTCACACTGAAGTGGTTTCATCTGATCTTTCATAACCTTAATATGGCACTGCACAGATCAATGATTTTCAGTCCTGTGCTGTAACCCATAGCATTACACCTTTTATCGGTAATGTTTAGGTTACTGCTCTTTGTACCTTGTCCTGTTGTTCTCCTAAAAAAGGCTGAATTGTAGAACATTAAATAAAAATCCTGAACTGATTAAAATATAAAAGTTATTGCTAACCTCCTTTTGAAAACACTATTTGACTGTCTGGCTCTGACTTAAATATTAGTCATTGAGCTGGAAAAACCATGCAAATTAGAAAGCCTAAGTAAGGTTAGAACCCTTGATCTGCATAATCATTTTCCTTTGAAAGTATTAAAGCCATTGGATCAGTATGAAACTCAGGCAACTAGCATTTTTAGATGAAGTGATCAGCAATGACAGCCTCTAGTTAATCATCTGTGTAGCCCACAGTATTGCACTGCAGTAACGCACTGAACCTCAACATGCACCTCAATGTACAAAGAAAATGCACCTGCGCTACAGCATCCCTTTGCTGTCTCAAAGAAGCAGTCTTTTTGCCGCACTGGCAGGGGGAATAGCAACCTATTCAACATGTATGTAACATGTATAACAAAAGTGTGAATGCAATCATTCGATAATAAGTTTCTAAAAATGAGTATTAAAAAAGGACAGCTAGAATCTGGTGATTAGTGCAGCCAAAACACACACTTTTCCTTTTCTTGCAGACACCTCTCCTTTCCAGTTCTACTAAAGAGAACCATATTGAATCGTTGAAATCTGGGTAATTTTTGGTTCCTAAAATAAACAGTATCAGATAGCATTTTTCCCAGGTTGTGACAGGTTTACAGTCAATATAGTTGCATAAAACTTTAATCAAGGTCACTATTTTATTAAATACTACTGTGGGTTGCATATGGTCTGCAGACAAATTAGGCTCCTTGTTTCAGGCAATGCTTAGATTCCATGAGGACTACTATCAACTGTTAGCTATTACTCACAAAGCATATTCCCGCCTGTCTCATGAATACTCCAGTGCAGATGTTGTTTGGACGGCACAAGTCTCCGCTAGTCACAGTGACATTGAGCTCCTGCAGAAGTTCCGGAATCCTTGCCTGAGTTCCCAGCCTTCCCCATCCAGAAGTCACACATTGTGTCCCAGCTGGGACTGTCTCGTTCACACGGGGTAGATTTACTACATTCACTCTGGAATTCAGAGATGCGGCCCTGTCAAGCTGAAGAAAAAATAAGGAGACATTTAAATCTGTAGTCGCTTTTTTTAGAAGAGTGATTGCCATTACAGTATTTCATCACACTTTACTTTAACTGCCATATTACTCACTCTCAAAATAAGTATGTCATTCTGCAGTGTTTGAGGATTGAAGCCATTTTCAAAAACTTGTGAGATCCTAAAGGTTTGTCTGGATTCTTCATTACTACTAAGAGAATGAGCTCCCAATACTACAGTTACTTGAGATGGGTTCCTTGGAGTGACAGAAGAAAAGAAAGTATAACATTTAATATGATACATACAGTATGTTGTGACATATTGAGAGTTTGTGCTGCGTACTGAGTGGTATTATAAGTATTTCCATGTCATAATCAGTATGAAAATGTTTAAAGTACAAAGGCACTAAACAAGTGTAGTTACTATGGGATGTACAAGCCTCTTCTCTTAGCTTCCCTGACTGAGCCATATCCTTTTTCATTTGTGTCTCACATACTCCCCCACCCAGACACTGCAGCTTACAGTTGGAGGGTTTCACAGAGACGGTGAAAGCAGTGGACAGGACTAGGTGTGGCCAGGTGCTGAGTGACAAGCTACAGGCCCATAGCCAGTCCCCCTGCAATATTTTCTCACACCACTGTAGTATAAGGAGATGCAGCTTACATGAGAGTAACAACTCTCTGAATTGAGGAGCAGTGCAGCATCCTTGTCACACCATTATAAGAAGCTGCATTAGGTGGACTTCACTAGGAGGATCAACAGATATTTGTGGGACTTTGCAGGGGGACAAAGAGGAACATTGTAGGTGCACATACATTTATAACTAAGTGCCATCATTTTTGCTGTGAGTTAAGGGCTGTGACAGTCAATACTATGAGGGTTGTGTGAAGAATATTGTCATGTTGCAGTTAGTGTTGTTAATTCATAGTTAGTACAGTATTATATGTTCATAGTAAAAACTAGGATGTCATAGCAGATCTAGGAGAGGTGATGATCTCACCTAACTTCTGCTGTGAACAGATAGAGTTCACAAAGTATGCATAGAGTATGTCAGAATTCACTGTTCATGGGGAATTTTACATACAATTAAAGGGTATCTAAACCTAAGAACAATATTGCAATACATTACAGTTCACTAGTCCTTAGATGTGGTGGCTGCATTTTTTCAGGCATTTTTTCCCCATTTATTTTCATCTGGTGATCCTGCCAGTAACACACTTCGTGTCATAGGGTGACAACACCCACACACTGCACTGTACTGCACTGTATCTATGAAAGAGCAGGTTTGCCTCCCTCAGCTGCTCTCCTGATATGGACCACCTCTCCTCATCTCCATAACATAGGGGGGTGAACTGTAGCAGTTAGCAGAAGAGAAATAAGATGGCTTATAGCCTTGCTTGAGTTATTATTTCAGTGTACCAGAAGCTACAATGACAATGCATTTCTGGCAGGATCATCGAGTATTTTTCTCCACAAAATGCCCTTAGCCGAAAAATAGAAAGCTATTTGTGCAAAAAAGCTATTTTGTTTCTGCTTGTTTGTGGGTTTATACTTTAAGAGAGATGGCAGCACAGAAAGCATTGGGAGTTGTTAATACATTAATGACAAGAGAGAGGAACATGCAGTTTTAGTGTTGGCTCCTGAGTGATTGTTTAACCATCTTTAGAAATGAGGGGTAGCCTAGGGAAAAAAAATGTAAAGCTGGACAGCACTGATCATATAGGTTACCTCTAATGAAGAATCTCCATGGGCCTGCTAGCTTCTGGTCACTGGAGAAAACATCCCTACACTGGATACTCGACAACTGTAAAACTCTTATATTATTGTATTACTTTCCAAAAATGCAAGGAGTTCTGTGAATAAACTCTGCCATTCATAGAAGGCCTGCATTCTGAGAAAATAATACAAGAAGTTTTGTGAAGGGACCGGAAGGGGTGGGCGAACAGTGCAATCCCTTTATAGTCTCAGCTGCATCACTTATACCTGCAGTGGTGGAAGTTCATAACTATGGGGTATTCAACATCACTGAAGGGATGTTTCTTCTGTAAACAGCAGACAGCAGGACACAGGAGATTCCTTATTAGAGGTAACATATGTGACTAGTACTGTAGCCCCTTAAAGTATTTTTTACTGGAGTTCAGCTTTAAGATAATAGAGGTTTCCAAAAACAACCTTGCAGCTGTGTATGAGATGATGTTATAGATAACGAGTGAATAATCTGACCTGTGAACAAGCAGAAAGGACAGTTCAGAGATGTCATGGCAGTAGACGGAAGAGAGCTTTATGCAAAGTGGGAAGTGGACTTTCACCCAACCAATGTCTCAACTGTTGTATCCCAGAAAATATTTTTGCAAATGTGTGTAAAAGCAG